>NW_027527569.1:3991527-4007207 GCF_008692635.1 Crocuta crocuta
AACATGTGACTTTTTTTTTCTCTCTCAAAAAAAAAAAAAAAAAGAGTGAGATTAGGAGAATCTTAAGCAGGCTCCATGCCCAGCACAGAGTCCCAACACAGGGCTCAGTCTCACAACCCTGAAATCATGACCTGAGCCAAAATCAAGAACCAGAGGCTTAACGGACCGAGCCACCCAGGCATCCTAAGCATATGATTCTTGATCTCAGGGTTGTGAGTTCAAGCCCGATGTTGGGTATAGAGATTACTTAAAAATTTAAAAAAAGCAAAATCTGGAAAATTAAAAATAGAAGATATTTCTCTTCCATTCAGTGCAAATTTTTCCTCTCAGTGCAAACCCTCAGTAGACTAAGGGCTATAACTATAAGCTGTTTCTCTAAGAAAATGTTTTTCAGAATTATAGCTTGATATGGACATAATCTTTAAAAGTAGAATTTTTTTTACATGTAATACAATATAAAGTTTTTATTAAGAAGCTAAGTTAGAAGGATAATTTAGCAATTATTTTGTAAAGCATTCTGTTCTTAGAATAATAAACTCAAAACCTGTTTTAAAATTTAAATTGAGGTGGTCATTTCTATCCTGTCAAGAAACCAGTCTTCCCTAAGATGTTCTGATTCTATGTTTCTTTTTTAAACGTTTATTTTTGAGAGAGAGGGAGAGAGGGACAGTGTGAGTAGGGGACGGTCAGAGAAAGAGGGAGATACAGAATCCGAAGACAGGCTCCAGGCTCTGAGCTGTCAGCACAGAGCTTGACACAGGTCTCGAACCCACAAACCGTGAGATCATGACCTGAGCTGAAGTCAAACGCTTAACTGACTGAGCCACTCAGGCGCCCCTGGGCCTTAGCTTCTTTATCCACAAATTGTAAGGGCTGACCCAGATGACTTCAGATGGTCTTTATGGTAACAAAGGATAGTTGTGAGGTGCACAGGCCTTGTAGTCAGACAAGTTAGATTCAAATCCTGGCTTTGCCACTCACCAACTGTGTGACCTTAGGCAAGTTAGCACTTAACTGTAAAGTTAAGACAATAATGCTAATACCTATCCTTCACAGGACAATTCTATTCTTTTTCTTTTTTTTAAATGTCTATTTTCGAGAGAGAGAGAGACAGAGCGTGAGTGGGGGAGGTGCAGAGAGAGAGGGAAATATAGAATCTCAAGCAGGCTACAGGCTCTGAGCTGTCAGCATGGAGCCCGAAATGGGCTTGCACCCACAAACTATGAGATCATGGACCTGAGCCAAAGTTGGATGCTTAACCCACTGAGCCACCCAGGCGCCCCCACAGGACAATTCTAAATACCAAACAAACCTGCCTGTAAAGGTCTTAATATAACATTGCAATATGACAAATTAACAAAAAAATTATAATACAATTATATGACTTAAAAATAGACCTTATATAGGATCATGGGATATAAATGAGGTAATGTATATGTTAAACGCATATTAAATTTTTAAATATATACATAATAAAATGAGAGAGAATACAAAGAAGAATCTGAAATTGATTTCTGCCATTAAGAAACTTGCTATCTGGTAGAGGGTCCATGCAGTGATTTGAAAACCACTGATATATTTTAATCTAATGTTTCTATTAAGCCATGGATATAGAATCTTTCTATATGCCCGTGTCTTTAAAAAACAAGGTAAAATAGTAGCTACTCCATGGCTGAAACCAGTGTTTCCTATGAACAAGTTAAAGATAATTACTCTGGATTATTCTAACTCAAACCTGGTGATTTATGGAACAAAGTAAAATTGCAAACCAAGTTTAAGAAACAGAATTTAGTCACCTGTTCCCAGGTGATAACATCCTGAATGTTCAATAATGTAATTATTACTTAATAGAGAAATTATGAAGTTGAAATAAAAGTATGACATTTTTACACATTAGTATACTACTAATGCCTTGTCATTTGCAGTTTTTGTGAGTTTCCCATTATTGCTAGACTTTTGTTAACTTGCATAGTGGGATGGTAGGTGGTACTTAGGGTCATCCTGTATGTACAGCCAAAATATAGCAAAGTGGCATATCTCTCTGGAACTAAAAGAAATGCCATCGCTATAAGGAATACAGCATTCTTACCACCATGGCTGGTCCCCAAGGAATTTAAAGTGCTTTCCTATTTGAACAGTACATCATTATCCAACTTTTCCTACCCTTCTCCCCATCTCTCTTGGTTCCTTGCCTTTTTCTCCACATAATTTTCCAGCCCAGGGAAAAAACACCTGTCAAAATGCAGAAGGTGATGTTCTCAGTATTTTTATGTTTGAAATTTTTCATGATGAAAAACTTTTAAAAAAATACAGCCCAACTACAAAGTTATCTGTAGCTTTGATGGTCAGTGCACTGACCAAGAGTATGAGAGCATGATATGTGTCATAATGTACAGGGGCAGGCTCTGATTTCTTTGCCTGATACAAAATAAGTATTTGTTAATGGTAGAGTATTCCAGTCTATTGTCAAAGCCAAAGACACTATTATTTTTCTCATTATGAGAACATCAGATGGAAAAATGTAAAAAGGAAGTTTAAGGGAAACTACCTAGGGATATTGTTAAAATGCAGATGGGCACCTGGGTGGCTCAGTCAGTTAAGGGTCTGACTCTTGGTTTTAGCTCAGGTCATGAATTCACGGTCATGAGTTTGAGCCCCGAGAATCCCTGTCTGGGATTCTCTCTCTCCCTCTCTCTGCCCCTCCCCTGCTCGCTCTCTCTCTCTCTCTCAAAATAAACAGACTTAACAAGAAAATACAAATGTGTTTACTCAGTTGAGGCTGAGGCACAGAGTGAGATTCTGTATTCCTAACAAGCTCCCCATGTGCTGCAATGCTGCTCGCCTGGGAACCCCACTTTGACTAGCAGAGAGCCTAAGACTATGCTGGTTCTATGGTAACGACGCCTCCTCTTAACATAGAGCTTTATCTTAATGGATCTGCTTTCCATAATTTGCACAAATGGAAAAGAGAACACACAGGCATGTTAAGTAAAAAATTATTTTCTACCTTCTATTTTCAGTCTTTCAGCTAATTCTTTACATTTAATGTACTTCTTCAAGGGCTCTGGAACAGCTGTGGCTAATAACTTCATGTCAACTTCTTCATATTTCAGAACATCTAGAGCTCTGCAAGTACACAAAAGTGTCATTAAGATAGGAGTCCAAAGGGGTGCCTGGGTGGCTCAGTCAGTTAAGCGTCTGACTTCGGCTCAGGTCATGATCTCAGGGTTCGTGGGTTCGAGCCTCACATCGGGCTCTGTGCTGACAGCTACCTNATACTATTATCAATAGATATTCTGGCATACCTGGGTGGCTTAGTCAGGAAGATCAACTTTGGCAGGTGATGATCTCACAGCTTATAGGTTTGAGCCCCACATTAGGCTCCATGCTGACAGCTCAGAATTTGGAGCCTGCTTTGAATTCTGTGTCTTCCTCTTTCTCTGCCCCTCCCCTGCTCATGCTCTGTGTGTCTCTCTCTCTCAAAAATACACATTAAAAAATTTTTAATAAAAAAAAGATACTCTTAATTCTTTCCAAGTACAGTCACCAAATGCAGTAACATCTGCAACACAGTAGAACCTCAATAAGGCTAATGTGTAATTCTCCCCAATTCTCTCCTTTTCTTTATTATGAGAAATAAGCTGTTGGTAAAGACTGCATTGTTATCATCCATTTGGCCTCCCTTTCTTGTAAGGACAAAATCTCAATCTGATAACAAGGATTTGATTGAATTCTCTAAGAATTTGCATCTAAGCTCTTGTCCCATGAAGGAGTCATCCTCTTGCATGCCCAAAACCAGCTGAAGATCTCTTTTTTGCTTTTGAGAACTCTCCAAGTCAGAGTAAGAGGCCCTTAGGTGTATATCTTAAGTCTCCGCAGAATAAACTGATGATAAAATGATGGTCAAGAGCTTTTCTTTTTTTTTTTTTTAATGTTTATTTTATTTCTGAGAGAGAGAGAGAGGCAATTTCTACTGATCAGGAACTTTAGGCAGCTAGTTCTCAGTTCTACTTTCACTACCAGCTCTGGATAGGCTAAGTTCTCCTGGGCCAAAGCAAGGGGAGAGGAGAGCAATATATGCAGCTAATAGAGATGACTGCTAAAATTCCCAGGCATCTTTCACAGCTCACCAAGAGAACATGCTTAAGTACAAATGCTGACAGGTATTTCAGGTGAGATTTGCAATAACTTGATTCATTGACACTTAACTAGAGAGAGAAACTTCAGGTATGTTTCATCTTCAGGTATGACAGCTCCTTAGGCCAGTTTAATCCCTTTTAAACTGATCTCAGACTCCTTGGTATCACCCACTCCCACTCTCTTGCCCTCCCCTAAGATGGAGTGAACTAGACCAGTTCTTGCTCTGTTAATTATTTACATGTGGCTTTTTGGTTGTAATTCATTTAAAAGGTTATTGCCAGGGCAACTAAAAGCAGTATATAATGAATTCCATTGTTGTCAAGACCTTAGTTCTACTTGGTTGAACTATGACACTGCCCTAGGCTCACCTCATTCCTGTGGTCCCAAGACTGCAAAACATTCTGCAGTTTAGTTCTCATTTTGTTTGGTTTTCACAAGATTTACTGATCTGTACAATTTCCCTACATTTACTGCCTTAATTCATTTTGCTTCTATTTACTAATTTTGATCTTTCCCTTCAATAGATCACATCTTTAATAAATTCTGTCCATCCCAAACCAATTAAATCAATTAATTATCAAGTCAACAGAAAGTCAGATCTGTTCATGGGGTACCTGGGTGGCTTAGTCGGTTAAGCATCCGACTTTCGCTTAGGTCATGATCTCGCNAAAAAAGAAAGTCAGATCTGTTCATCCAAGGGTCCCAAGTCTTCCCAGGCCTCCCAGCCAACCTACTTCACTGTTTATTCTATTACCATAGTTATGCATTATCACCCTTTGTGGATGCTTGACTCATTTCTTCCTCAGATGGCCTGCTCTAGGAATGTCCAGAAATTCGGGGCAGTTCTGCTGTGCTCTCAACTAATTACAGAGGCCTCACCTCATAAGCTACCATGAAACCATATAACCCTAAGTCCCAAAGGAAAATGGCTGGATTATGTTTTAAACTATAGAACATTCTGGAGCACACCTAATGACTAACCAAAATTACCTTGGAATCTAGCAGGATGGTGATCTCAAAGAATAGCCCTTGACCATCCAACTTAATATTTTTTAAAAAAACAGTTCATTTACAAGCCTTGGAGCTGTTCTCAGGTCTAACCTTCAAGATCTACTTTGAGTCAAGCCTAAGCCTCAAAGTTCAGAGCTCTGACACAGAAAGGACAAGTTATCGCACTACAACAGAACTTGAGACAAGCTGACACATATGTGTACTTTCCTATAATTCTGGCAAGAAATGCATGTGCAATTATTTGAGTATCTCTTCAAAGTCTGGTTCAACTTGTATTTAGCACAGAGCCTAGCATGTACACAGTAAATGCAATAAATGTATTTAGACCAATTTTCTATCTTTCTAGCTTTATAAAGTGAATTCATTTAGGGAGGCTGAATGCTAGACTGTAAGTATTCTGCTGAAATCAAATGTAGTAGGGGGGTGCCTGGGTGGCTCAATCGGTTAAGAGTCTGACTTCGGCTCATGTCATGATCTCATAGTTTGTGGGTTTGTGCCCCACTCAGGGCTCTGTGCTGACAGCTCAGACCCTGGAACCTGCTTCAGATTCTGTGTCTCCCTCTCCCTCTGCGCCCCCNGGCCCCACTCAGGGCTCTGTGCTGACAGCTCAGAGCCTGGAACCTGCTTCAGATTCTGTGTCTCCCTCTCCCTCTGCGCCCCCTCCGCTTGCACTCTCTCTCTCAAAAATAAAGATTAAAAATTTTTTTAAAAACCCAAAAAATGAAAAACAAATGTGGGGACTGAGACCCTAGTTTCTCCTGAAGGGAAAAATAACCTGAATTAAAAAGAAAAGCGTTTGGCTAAACTATTGTTTTTTTAATCACCTTAATAAAATGGCTACTCCTAGGATTAGTTTGGTGAAAATGTCAAAGTGATAGCCTTTTCATTCATATTTTTATTCACCGATTAGCATTTTAGATTGTGTTAGAAACAGCCTGCTTGCAATGTTATCTCAATACACATTAGTCACATTTAATGCAAATTTTAATTATATAAATTTGAAAGAGTGCAATATTTGTCAAAACAAAGCATGATGTTATAAATTCTCTGCACAAAGTCTAAAACAATGTGAACCTTCCTAAATTTAAACACACACCTGAAATACTGAGTGGATTTTATAAACTATGTTTATACTATTGCCATCTCCCAGTGCCACTTGGCTGGTAAATAAATCTATCCACCATCCTCACTTGGCAATCAGGCTGTTGTTCCTGTGACTAAGAGTCCCTACTTACGCAGGTTCTTTAACACTGATCATCACTGTAATTAAAAATCTGCTTAATATCCTCTATTACCTGCCAGTGCTCTGGGAAATTCCTGTGAAAATGAAAACTTGGGAACAGAAGTTATAAATGGTAAGAGACCGTGATGAGATGAAAGTCAAAAAAGGACACATTATGCTGGACTGTTAATCAAGGAGAAGGCACTGGAAGACTAGAAATAATAAAAAGCAGTAATAAATAGGCATACCTTTAAGTCCACAAAATCCCTCACAAGGAAAACAGGCTTTTTAAAAAAAAAAAAAAAAAAAAAAAAGGAAATATATTGGAGACATACCTGCAAGATAATGCCACCATATTTGCTTCTAAGCTACAATGATTTTACATTCTGCCTTCTGGGCACCTCCCCACCTGAGTTAGCAAACATTTTTTTTATTAAAAAAATTTTTTTAATGTTTTTTTTTAAGAGAGACAGAGAATGTGTGTGTGGTGGGGGTGGGGACAGAGAAAGAGGGAAACACAGGATCTGAAGCAGACTCCAGGCTCTGAGCTGTCAGCACAGAGCCCATCATGGGGCTCAAATCCACAGACCACAAGATCATGACCTGAGCCAAAGCTGGACACCTAACTGAGTAAGCCCCCAGGTGCCCCAGAATACATTTTTTTTAATGAGAAAAAAAAGTAGTGATGCAGAGTTTGAACTGTGTAAAGTCCTTAGGAACATATCTATGAAGCAAAAGCTCTATATTAATGTCCTTCAGATTCAGAGTCGATATAACCAGAATGATAAAAGGATGAAATAAAACCCTAAACGTATCAAGGGATTGTTCAAGTGAGTCTACAAAATTTAAAATACTCTGCTTAGTCAAAGAAGTTTCTAATTGCTCCATACTTATAAAAGAATGCAGATTGACTGTATTTCTTGGTGTAACCTCTAAATCTTAGGAAAGCCAGAACTCAATGGGAGCCACAGAAATATATTTAAAAAATGAAAAAATAATTTAGAGTCATATATATTTTAAATACAGAATAAAGAAATAAGTTATAGCTAAGTGATTCTGAGAAGAAGCCAAAAGTAAGCTACGTTCATTTAAAATAGGGAATCCACAGGTAATGTTTCTCTAAAACAATCTCACTTTTCTGTAAAACATGAGAAAAGTATATATTAAAAGTGCATACCTGAGAGGCAGACTTTTATCAATACTTATAGAAGCCTGTGGAATTAACTTTTTCCATTTAGAACTTGAAAACTCAATGGATTTTAGCACAGAAATGCCTTCTTCCAAAGACGACTTCATCCAAGAAGCTCTTTCATATCGTTGTTGTGACACACAGCCAACTTCCTTATACCCTAGAAGAGAGGGAAAGAATATGAGAGAGGTTTTAAGGAAGACTAAATATGGCTTCAGGACTCAGTGAAGAGAGATACCTCGGGACGTAAGCCTGCTGTCGGCGTTATCAGGGCGCAGTGACAAACGGAACTCTGCTCGGCTTGTGAACATGCGGTATGGTTCGTTGGTACCCAGTGTGGTGAGGTCATCAATTAAGACTCCTATGTAGCCTTCTGTTCGACTAATGACAAAAGGAGGCTTGCGCTTGACCCGAAGACTGGCATTGATTCCAGCTATCACACCCTACAAGAGGACTGAAATGTTTAAAAGGCCATTATGAACTGAACAGTGACCTACCCTATTAGAACACTACCTGGAAAAAACAGCATGGGATAGTAAGAAAGCAAGGACTGCCCAGGAGCGATAGAACAGAGAAAGAAAATGTGATTCTTATTCAAAAACCAAATACAGGTAATGTACCACTTTAGAGTGCTGTATTTCATTGTTTTGAAAAATATTTAACATTCCTGATAAGCCTCAGGTGGGCTAATATATTTTAAATCCACCCATAAAACTCTTCTAGCCTTTTCCCACTCACAAGTAAAAATAACATAACTTCTCATTTAAAAGGAATATGATAATTTTCAATAATGTTATGTTAAAAGAACTAAATTTTGTCTTTAAAAAAATTTCAGGGGTGGCTGCCTGCTCAGTCAGTACAGGGTGTGACTCTTGATCTCAGGGATGTAAGTTCAAGCCCCAGGTTGGGTGTAGAGATTACTTAAAAATAAAATCTTAAAAAACAAAGTCAGAAAAAAAACTAATCAAACAAGGAGCTCAGAAAAGAGAATTAAAACCGAAAGTGTCTGGCACAGCATAAGGAACACAGTCAATGATACTGTAATAGCTATGTAATGGAACAGATGGTAGCTACATTTGTGGTGAACACAGCATAATGTATAAACTTGTCAAATCACTCAGTTGTATACTTGAAACTAATGTAACATTTCTGTCAACCATACTCAAATAAAAAATAAACAAAAACAAAAAACAAAACCCACAAGTGTTTTCAAATAGCAGTCATCCCTGTATACCCTGAAACAGAAATAAGTCTTTCACTACAATATGAGTTGTATAAGATCTATATAGTTATCACAGTAGATGTTAAAAGGAGAAATACCACTTAAATAGTCCTTTTCTGTTTATAGTAACATCTGAACAACATCTTACTTGAGCCGCAGCTTCCTCATAACCAGTAGTGCCATTTATTTGGCCAGCAAAGAAGAGCCGTTGCACCAAATGAGTCTCAAGAGAAGGAGCGATCTGACGGGGGTCTAAGTAATCATACTGAACACCATAGCCTGACCAAAGAATGAATGATACAAAATAAGTAAAAACAGAGCTAGATTTACCTCAAAGTAGAGACGTAAAGATGATCACTAAATGCTCTTGAAAAACAAAGACTATTTTAAAATGCATAGATGTTGGGCTTTGTCTTCTGAGGCTCTAAGCAACCATGACTATAGCTAAGACCTCCTCACTGTCTACTGATGTGATGCTGAGTTCATATTGAAGGGCTGCTGTGATTCTCTTTACCTGGTTGAATCATTTTAGCTTTCTCCAAGCCTTTGATGCACATGATCATTTTCTCTTGTAATTCAGCTGGTAGTGTCACAGATAACCCTTGGGGGTAGATGAGGTCAGAATCCATGCCTTCAGGTTCCAACCAAACCTGATGTAGACGGTTTGGAAAACGCAAAACCTTTGATTCAATGGATGGACAGTATCTGGAAAAGGACAATGAAATTCAAAAATTTAATGAAGCAAGCAAAAGAGGGTTGATGTCACTCCTTAAAGTAATGTTCTGTCCTTACCGGGGTCCTCTTGTAGTTTCCTTAATGTGACTATTAAGGTGCAGGTTCTCAAGGACAATCTCATCCACTTTAGGGTTGGTGTGAGTCAAGTAACATGGCAGCTGATCTTCTGGCTAAAATATAGGAGCTACTTAAAACAATGTTCTGCTTCTTTACTAGTTTGTCTTTTACTTAAATAAATTATACACATGATAGCACTTAATTTTATAGACATTAAACCTATGCATAATGCTGAGCACTACTTAGGGAATATTCTTGCCAAAAACAACCCAAAAGGTGAACCTAAATTTAAATAAGCCTCTAGATCTACCAGTTTACAGGGAATACAGAAGGTGAACGAATGTATTTAAGGTACCAGAAGGATGAAATAAGAGAAATCCAGAATGTGAGAAACTCTAGAGAACAGATGACTCAGTTTCTTCCACATATGAATGTCAAAAAAAAAAAGGTGGGGGGAACTGTTATAAGGCATATCATCCAACTCAATGTGTGGTCCTTATTTGATAGGTATGATAATGTTTTGTGGTTGGTTTTTTTTTTTTTTTAACAAAGTTCTCATCTGTTAAAGACATATACCAAAGTATTTATAAGTGATATCTGGGACTAGAGCTTTAAAACCTAACAAGAAGAAACATGTTAAAGAAAGATGAAACAAGAATGCCAGAAAATGTTATTTGAAGTTGGGTGATGGACACAGAGATTCATTACACTGTTATTTCTACTTTCTATAAACTTGAAAATTTATAATAAACAGATAAAGTATGTATACACACACACACACACACACACAGGTATGTATCTATATCTATTTACAATAAGAAAGTTGCATCACAATTTACATTTTACCAAAGCAAAAATATAAGTGACTTACTCAAGACAGCAGAATATTTGGAGCCACTTATTAATATAACAATCACCAGAAGCTAGGACCATCAATTATTAGTCCTCAGTTCTAAAGATACAATGTTTTTTTAACTGCAAAGGCAGGCAAAAAAGTATCCTGTACTCTTCAAAAATACCAGTATCATGAAAGACTGAGGAACTGTTCCAGGTAAAGAGAAATGACAATTAAATGCAGTATGTAATCCTGGATTGGAAAAAAAAAGGTTGCTATAAAGAACAATATTGGAATAATCAGCAAAATCTGACTATGAACTTTGTAACAAATAACAGAATGTATCAATGTTAAATTACCCAAATTTCATTACTACAACCAGGTTATATAAGAGCATGTATTTGTGCTTAGTTGAAATGCATATTGAAGTATTTAGAAGTAAAGGGTCATGCTCTACAACTTACCCTCAATGTTTTGGGAAAAAAAAAGAAGAATAAGAATAAATGTGTACAGGGTGCCTGGGTGGCTTAGTCAGTTATGGGTCTGACTCTTGGTTTTGGCTCAGGTCACAGTCTCATGGTTTTGAGTTTTAGCGCTGCATCTGGCTCTGCACTGATAGCATAGAACCTACTTGGGATTTCTCTCTCTCTCCCTCTCTCTGTCCCTCCCTGCATGTGAGTTTTTTCTCAAATAAAATTAAAAAAAGAATAGGGGTGCCTGGGTGGCTCAGTTGGTTGAGTGCCCAATTTTGGCTCAGATCATGATCTCACAGTTCGTGGGTTTGAGCCCTGTGTTGGGCTCTGTTCTGACAGAGCCTGGAGCCTGCTCTGGATTCTGTGTCTCCCTCTCTCTCTACCCCTTCCCCGCTCATGCTCCGTCTCGGTCTCAAAAATAAATTAAACATTAAAAAAATTAAAAGAATATGTATATTACTGTTTTATAGATTAAATATATATATTTCTGTATATAGGGAGATAAATATGGTAAAATATTAACAATGGGTATGAATTTCAATGGTTTATAGGAGTTTGTTTTAATCGTCTTACAATTTTTATGTAGGTCTGAAAGTGTTTCAAAAAAGTTTAAATAGGTAAAATTACTGAAGAAATGAAAGTTAAGAACTTATGGGGAAACACCCAATTAGCCAAATTAGCTAATCCTTTTAAAGATTATTTTTTTGCACCCTAAGCAATAGTGATATAAAGTGAATTGTGAAAAGTAGAAGGGAAGAAGAGAGAAAGGAGGAGGGAAGGAAAGAGGGAAGGAAGGACGGACGGAAGTAAGAAAGGAAAGGAGGGAGGAAGGAAGGGAAGAGGGAATGGAAGGAAGAAAGGAAGGAAGAAGGAAAGAGGAAGGAAGGAAAGGAGGAAGGAAGGAAGGAAGGAAGGAAGGAAGGAAGGAAAGAAGAGCTATATCCTGCTGTGAATAGCCACTGTCAGCTGTAAAGTTAGATTTTCTTCAATTATCCTACCTTAATCCACACTGTCTCATTGATAAAACTGAATGGTATGGATGGATTATCTGGCATCTGCTTGTTTAGAATGTTGAAATTAATGGACTCTTTGGCAATTCGGGGTGGAGTCCCAGTCTTCAATCTTCCCACCACAAACCCCAACTTCTCCAGAGTCTGGGCCAACCCTATGGAAGGCTGATCCCCTAAACGTCCTGCTGGATGCATTTCCAATCCAATTATAATCATGCCTCTCAGGAACGTCCCCGTAGTCAGAACCACACTCTCTGCATGTACGGTGCTTCCATCCGCTAGAGGTTAAGAAAGAGTAAAAAATGTGCTCTGTTAACAAGGATCAAATTGGAATGTGACTATTTTAAATTAGAATTACAGAAAGGGGCTCCTGGGTGGCTCAGTAGGTTAAGTGTCAGACTTTTAATTTCCACTCAGGTCATGATGTCATGACATGGGATCATGGGGATTGAGACTCTCAAGGGGCTCAATGCACAATGCTGAGCCCAAAGTCCTCTCTCTCTGCTCCTCCCCCACTCATGTGAGCACACACATGCTGTCTCTCTCTCAAAATAAACAAACATTAAAAAAAAAAAAACTACAGGGGCATCTGGATGGATCAGTACACTGGTTGAGCGTTCAACTCTTGGTTTTGGCTCAGGTCACAGTCTTTCAGTTTGTGGGTTTGAGCCCCACACAGGGCTCCATGCTGACAGTGTGGAGCCTGCTTGGGGTTCTCTCTTTCCCTCTCTCTGATGAGAGATGATGTCTGTATGTCTGTGTGTGTGTCAAAACAAATAAGTAAACAAATAAACAAACAAAAACTACAGAGAAACTTTAGAAACTTAAGAAAGAATTTTAAATGAGTTAAGAAGGCTATATGCTATCAAGAATTCAAGAAAGCTGGGAGGTAGAATATAATAACATCTAATATAATAACTGATTCACATGTTTCTAAAATCATGTCACTACTAAAAATTTAGTTTCAGTTAATTTTTAAAATTAATTTTATACATCTAGTTAAACATGACTGACTAACTACCTCATATGATTACTTCTCTCTCCTAAAACTCCAAGAAATAATGAAATGAAACAAAGGGGCAAAAAAGGTTATAAAACCACAAGGACGGGTAATGGGAAAGAACTTGTCAAAAGATGAGAACTTTCTGGGACACCTGGGTGGCTTAGTTGGTTAAGCGTCTGACTTTGGCTCAGGTTATGATCTCGCATTTTGTAAGTTCAAGCCCCACATCAGGCTCTGTGCTGACAGCTCAGAGCCTGGAGCCTACTTCAGATTCTGTGTCTCCCCCTCTCTCTGCTCCTCCCCTGCTGTGCTCTCTCTCTCAAAAATACATAAACATTAACAAAAAATTTTTTAAAAGATCAGAACTTTCAAAGTTCATTTTCAGAAGACAGAAAGCAGATGGAAGAACAATAACTGATCTAGCAGAGGGGAGAAGGATATAACTCAAGAATCTGAGGAGAATATACCAATGAGAATGAAGTAATTCACCCTGCAAAGCTCACAAGCTGGGGAACTGAAAATGAGAACTGAGGAACATAGAAACAGGTTGGAGCTGAAAATGAAACAGTTAATTAACTCTCTATATAAAGGTTTTATGTACAGACAGACCTATCTTATAAGAGAGAGTCATTGTTTAGTGGGTACTAACAATCAAACCAATTAGAATGATGAAAACGTTCTGGAAATGGATTGTGGCAAGAGTTGCACCACATTGTGAATGTACTTAATGGTATGGAAGGGTATACTTAAAATTGGCCAAAATGCCAACTTTTATGTTATGTACATTTTACCGCAATAAAAATTGTATTGTGCCTATAAAATATAGAAAGGTCAAAAAATAGGATTTAAAGATCCTAAATTAAGTAACAGACAATGTATAAACATTTTATTTTGTTTTATTATTTTTTTTTAATGTTTATTTTTGAGAGAGAGACAGAGAGAGGAGGTGACAGAATCTAAAGCAGGCTCCAGGTTCTGAACTGTTGGCACAGAGCCCAATGTGGGGCTTGAACTCACAAACCGCAAGATCATGACCTGAGCCAAAGTCGGAGGCTTAACCAACTGAGCCACCCAGGTGCTACAGAAGTATAAACAATTTAAAGGTATAAAGGTCTACACTAATTAAAACAATATAATTCTTAAATCTGGAGAGGAATGGAGGAAGGGGAGAGAAAAGGAAATGAAAATAAAACTTATTTAATAAGTATAGAGGAAGGAAAGTCAATAAACACTAACAGAAGAGAAGATTTAACATATTATATAAAATTGTAGTTACTAAGGTAAATCACTAGAACAAAAACACAAACTTTTAAAAAAAGAAGTAGCTCCCAAAAGCAAAGCAAATACAAAGACACAACAGGGGTGCCTGGGTGGCTCAGTCCATTAAGCTTCGGACTCTTGATTTCAACTCAGTTCATGATCTCAGCCGAGCGCTACGTGTGGAGCCTGCTTAAGATTCTCTCTCTCCCTCTGCCCGTCCACAACTTGTGCTCGAGCTCTCTTTCAAAAAAACAACAGCACAGAACAGTGTGGATAATATGCTATTGCTACATGAAAAAACTCACATATATATCTGTATGCATGAAGATACATAGATATACAGATGGAGACTCCACAACTAACTAGAAATGCTCATGAGGAAGAAAATTGGTTGGTTGGGGAACAAGATGAGAAAGAGACCACCTTTTCACTCTTCCTCATGTATATGTATTCCCTACTCAAAAATTAATAAATCTATAACAAAAATTAATTTTAAAACAGGGGAATTAACTCAAGATCTGTATTTGAAATAATGAGATTCTCTAGCACAGCCCTCTTGACATTTTGTTCCCAGAATGCCAGCAGACAGCCATAGTAGTCCCCCTGGCAGAAGACTGATTCTTCTCCTTAATCAGTCATTGATGTTTGGTACCTCAGCAACAAAAAGGCCAGTCCAACCTCTAATTGCCAGATTATAGAGATTGGATAGAAATAAAATTTAATTGTGCACACAAATATCTTCCAGTGTTTTACTGCCTCATTTAAAAATCTGGACCACTGAAGTTCCCTATAGACTTGAGGAAGGTCATGTACATGAAAGTAAGTGGCTAAATAAACAGAATAAAGAATCTGGAGAAAGCAATACATAGATCAAAGGAAACTTCAAACTGGTAATTAAAATCTTTATATGAATTAAAGAAGATATTAAATGTGCTCGCTTCGACAGCACATATACTAAAGAAGATATTCAGAAACCAAAACAAGATGCTAAAAAAAAGACACTATTTATAAATGGAAATACGGTAAAATTTAAAAATCCATTACAGGGGCACCTGGGTGGCTCAGTTGGTTAAGCGTCCAACTTTGGATCAGGCCATGATCTCACAGTTCGTGGTTTCGAGCCCCATGTCAGACTTTGTGCTGAATGCTTGCTCAGAGCCTGGAGCCTGCTTCAGATTCTGTAGCTCCCTCTCTCTCTGACCCTCCCCTGACCACGTTGTCTCTCTCCCTCTCTCAGAAATAAATAAAACATTAAAAAAATNTGACAGGGGCACCTGGGTGGCTCAGTTGGTTAAGCGTCCAACTTTGGATCAGGCCATGATCTCACAGTTCGTGGTTTCGAGCCCCATGTCAGACTTTGTGCTGAATGCTTGCTCGGAGCCTGGAGCCTGCTTCAGATTCTGTAGCTCCCTCTCTCTCTGACCCTCCCCTGACCACGTTGTCTCTCTCCCTCTCTCAGAAATAAATAAAACATTAAAAAAATTTTTTTAAATAATAAATAAACAAAACAAATAAATAAAATA
>NW_027527569.1:4013596-4018758 GCF_008692635.1 Crocuta crocuta
AAAAAAATTTTTTTAAATAATAAATAAAATAAACAAATAAATAAAATAAAAATTCATTACAATGATTTGGAGAATAAATTCAAGGAAGTATTCTAAGAAAGTATGTCAAATGACAAAAAAATGAAAATAGAAGCCCAGAACACCAATCCAGAAAGAGACAGGAGTTACAGGGAAAAAACATGAAGAAATAATAGAAGAAAATACACAGATCAAGGACAGATTTCTAAATTAAAAGGGAATGCCTAGTATTTCACCACAATGAATGAACAAAGACCAGACTAAGGTCCATTATTTTAAAATTTCAGGACACCAGAGACAAATATAAGATCCTAGATGCTTTTAGAAAGGAAAAAAAACCTTTCATATACAAAAATATTTAAATATGTATGCATTGAGTTTGTTTTTTTTTTCTAAGATTTTATTTTTAAGCAATCTCTAGACCCAGTGTGGGTCTTACACTCAGAACCCCAAGATCAAGATTTACATGCTCACTAACTGAGCCAGGCAGGCATCTCAAATATGCATTGTACTTTTTAATAGCAAACCTGGAAGCTAGAAGATAATGGAACAAGACTCTCGAAAGTCTCAGAAAAAAAAAAATTAACTAAAATTATATTCTTAGACAAATTAAGAGTCAAGACTAAGGGGAGACATTTTCAGATGTGTTTAAACTCAAAAAAATCTACCTTCCTTGCATCTTTTCTTAGGAAGCTACTGGAAGCTTCAGAAAAATGCTTCTCCAGAAAAATGAGGCAATGAGAAAGACTGAAGTCCCGAGAAACATGGGATGATGTAATACAGCAAAGTAGTAAAAAGAAGGTTCAAATGACATCTGTGCAGAAGGCCTAGAGAGCAACTGCCCTGATTATAGCAGAGGGTTGTAGGGGGCTGGGGAAGTTGATGTCTCTGGGAGGGAAGTAGCAAAGAAAAAACAGAATAGACAGATCACTTGACTACTGAAATAATGAGTTTTTTCCCTAATGAGAAAGCTGAACAAGTACACAAGTAAAATAAGCAAATAAAAACTAAAGCAAATATTAACCCAAAGCAAAGACGTATATAAAGGAAAGTGTATATAATACACTACTGAGATCTCAGTGAACAATATTTAAAAAATCATAATATAAATATACTATCAACTAAAATGTATGGCATAACTACATTAGAAGGATAGAGGGAAGGAAAATAGGGGATTAAAAAGAACTACTATAAAAAAGTTAATAGATAACATCTAATACTGCTAATTTAGGTAGTACAAATATAAGTATATTATTTAGTAATATGTAAGTATATAGCAGAAATGAAACTGAAGTGGCTAATCTGTAAAGGGAGTTAATCATAGAGATAATTGTTTTTCTATACAAACTTTGTTTTTGTTTTTTGTTTTTTCATACAAACTTTTAAATTCAATTTGATTTTTGTTAAAAATTATGTGCATGTATTATTTTGATTAAAAATTAATTTAGAACTCCTGGGGACCCTGGGTGGCTCTGTTGGTTCAGCATCCAACTTTGGCTCAGGACATGATCTCATGGCTTGTGGGTTCGAGTTCCACGTCTGGCTCTGTGCTGACAGCTCAGAGCCTGGAGCCTGCTTCAGATTCTGTGTCTCCCTTTCTCTCTGCCCCTCCCCCATTCACACTGTCTCTCTCCCTCTCAAAACTAAATAAACATTAAAATATATTTAAATATATATATAACTTCTTTAAATAAAAAACATAAACATAATAACATTGTCAAATACAAATAAAAAAAACAAAGTCAGAAGTAGGAAAAATAGAGGTACTTGGCTGGCTCAGTTGATAGAACATATGGCCCTTGTTCTTGAGGCTGTGAGTTCGAGCCCCGTGTTGGATGTAGGGATTACTTAAAAATAAAATCTTTAAAAAGAAAAAAAAAGAACTAGGAAAAATAAAAATTACAACAGAAGGATGAGGAGAAAAACACATGTATGTAGGCTATAGAGTCTTACTAGGATGGTATAAATGAGCCCAGAGTTTGACTAAGCTTCATGAAGGTCAAGATGAAAGGAGGAATATAATTTTTTATACAGTTTTCCTCATCCATGAAAATATAATAATTTCCTAGAATAAGCAAAACATCTCCATGTTCTGCTCTAAAATTTTTTTTTCACATGGAGTTTAACACTGTTATTATCATCTATAACCAGTACAAACCTAAAACCACACCACTGACACGGCATTTCCCAGTGTGCTCAGGCTCTGGTTCTGTAAGAATAAGATCTTCTACAGCTCCCTCCTGAACAGTAAGCAGTGGTGTATTTAGAATTTCTTTCTGTCAAAAGAGAACGCAAGTTGAAACATAACAGTTAAATAATCACTACAGTCTCTCCTGTTTTGATGCCCCATTCTTACCTGCATGTTCTGCTTATAGAGTTTCCTATCAATCTGAGCTCTCAGACCCCAAACAGCTGGTCCCTTACGCCGGTTTAATACTTTGTAATGGACACCAGACTGGTCACAGATTCGAGAACACAGGCCATCCAAGGCATCAACTTCCCTCATTAAGTGCCCTTTGCCAATGCCACCAAAGGAAGGATTACAGGACATCTGACCTAAAGAAAACAGGCAAAATAAATATATACACATTTGCACATAGTGAATTTAATAGGGAAATGTCTGTACAAGTGACTAGAATCAGCTCATATGATAGATTAAAAAAACAACAACCCTGAAACAAACACTAGAAAGGAACTTAGAAAGTCCCAATGGGATGCAAGAGTTATTCAGGACATTTTGGAAGACAAACCATTGACTGTACTTTCTTTTAAATCTTTTCCTTGACATATTTTTATTGGTTCATTAGCTTGCCTTTTCCTTTAAAATGTGGTTTTGACATGAGAGACTCTTGAATGCTGAGAACAAACTGAGGACTGATGGGTATGAGGAGGAAGGGAAGGGGGTAATGGGCATGGAGGAGGGCACTTGTGGGGATGAGCACTGGGTGTTATGTGGAAACCAACTTGACAATAAACTATTTTAAAAAAATAAAAAAATAAAATGTGGTTTTGAAATCCTCACTTCATGAAACCTTCCCAAATCAAGCATACTTTTAAGAAGTCCCTTAGCACTAATTCCCTGTTATAATGAATTATGTCTTCCATAAATGCCATCTGTTGTTTCCTTTTTGCTTATTTTGCAAAATAATTAAATTATATCAGCTTCCTGAAAGTAGAAACCATACTTTATATCTTCCCTTTAAATTCCCCCAGTCTGATTTGGAAGTCTAAACTCATGCGGTTCCCTCAAAGGTTTTTAAGGGAGGTGGAGGGGTAGGAAATCTATGTCAACATCTGTCGGTCTACTGCAGCCACCTCTAAGCTCTCTGCAAGTTTTTATAGTCTCCATAAGCAGGCTGAATAGTGCTGTGATTAAGAGTATGGGTCAGGAGTGAGTGAAAGGGATCTGGCTCAGTTCCTAGATCTACCACTTATAAGCTCTGTCATTTTGGCAGGTTATCTAATTTTCTCTACCTCAGTTTCCCTCCTGTAAAAACAGGGATGATAACTACAGTAGATTATGTCCCCCCTTCCTTTGATTCACAATTTTATTTCACTAAACGGTATGAGCATAAGCTCAGGGAGTGTGATCTAAACTCAGTAGAAATGAATCTTTAACAATCTAAGTAATCCTGTTTCTACTTGCCAGTGTCTGTGTTAGGAGTGGGAAATAAGTCATGAGGGGTGAACTATTGGGAATGAAGTCTCTAGAAATGGGATTTATTTTCCTCTTTAAAGAGATACAGGAGGGATGCCTGGGTGGTTAAGTCAGTTAAGTGATCGACTTTGGCCCAGGTCCTGATCTCACAGTTCATGAGTTTGGGACAGCTCGGAGCCTGGAGCCTGCTTTGGATTCTGTGTCTCTGTCTCTGCCCCTCTCCTACTCGCATTCTCTAAATCTCTCAGAAATGGATAAACATTTAAAAAAAATTTTTTTTAATTAAAAAAAAAAAATGAAATACAGGAGTGGGGGTGTGTGCTTGGGTGACTCAGCTGGTTGAGTGCCCTGCTCTTGATTTTGGCTCAGGTCATGATTCCAGGGATGTGGGATCAAGCCCCACGATGGGCTCCACACTGAGTGTGGAGTCTGCTTAGGATTCTGTCTCTCTCTCCCTCTGCCTCTCTCCCCAGCTCACACTCTCTAAAATAAAAAAAGGGGTGCTTGGGTGGCTCAGTCGGGTAAGCGTCTGACTTTGGCTCAGGTCATGATCTCACGGTTTGTGGGTTTGAGCCCTTCGTCAGGCTCTGTGCTGACAGCTCAGAGCCTGGAGCCTGCTTTGGATTCTGTGTCTCCCTCTCTCTCTGTTTTTCCTCCGCTGGAACTCTCTCTCACTCTCAAAAATAAATAAAGATTAAAAAAAAAAAAGAATAAAGAGATGCACAAGACTTTTCCATTGTGAAATGCAAAAATAGTTTTCTAAAAAGTATTATTTTCCAGGTTAGTAGAAAATAAAAGACTTTCTGCCTCTAACTTCATTCTTGGCAGATGATATGACTAAATCACAACACGACAATTCTTGTATTCTCCCTTCTTAGATCAGTTGAAGCTTCTAGTCAAAGCTATCTTTCTGAGGCCAAGTAGAAATATTTAAGATGCTCCACTATATTAAATTAAATCTTAAAAATGAGATTTTGATTTAAAAACAGATTTGTCATCTACTAAGCTCATCTATAAGAATTATTATCCCTGAAATATATTTATTTAAAAAGAAAAGAGATTATACTGTGTTGGTAAAATAATATGAATATGGGTTTGGATAAGAATCTCTTTATCCCTCACAGAACTACATTACTTATATTTAATGGTCATCTTAGTTCAGTAATACTTTCAATTAGAGTTTTGAATTATTATTGAAAGGCAGTATCATCTTTATTTTTAAAAAACGTAAACAACACTGAAATGTATAATAAGTAAAGTGTAATCTTCTGGGTAATCTATCAAC
Source organism: Crocuta crocuta (assembly GCF_008692635.1). Lineage (NCBI taxonomy): Eukaryota > Metazoa > Chordata > Mammalia > Carnivora > Hyaenidae > Crocuta > Crocuta crocuta. Next base: position 4,018,558 of record NW_027527569.1, read on the forward strand.
TCTCTTTAAAAGAGTCACTGTTGGGCGCCTGGGTGGCTCAGTTGGTTAAGCAACCGTCTTCTGCTCAGGTCATGATCTCATGGTTCGTGGGTTCGAGCCCCATATGGGCTCTGTGCTGACAGCTAGCTCAGAGCCTGGAGCCTGTTTTGGATTCTTTATCTCCCTCTCTCTGACCCGCCCCTGCTTGGGCTGCCTCTCTCT
>NW_027527569.1:4018890-4026631 GCF_008692635.1 Crocuta crocuta
TGCCTCTCCCTGACTCTTCAAAGTTAAAAAAAAAAAAAAAAAGAGTCTCTTAAAAAAATTTTTTAAAAAATAGGAGTCATTGTTAACAGTGTATGTTTCTCCACAGTTAGGAGCTGAATGGCAATTTTTAAAAAGCACTTCAGTATATAAATATGTGATTTATTAACAATTTTTGCAAAACACAGTTAATACTTAAACTGCTGTTCACTCTTAAGCAAAATGCAGCAGGAAAAATATAGGCATGCATAATTTACAAAATGATGTTTTAGCTAGCATCCATTATAGATGGAGGAGACCTAGAGAGAGGTCTTGCTTTAAATTATAGGTGTCCACCCATTGCCTGTTAAGTGAGAAAAAAAGCACTGCCAGTCGTGAGCACAAAATCAGAGGACTAACACCTAGCAGATAGGTGATGGCAACAAAAAGTACCATCATTCTTCAAAAGGGCTTCACAAAATGTGGAAAAAAACACAACAGTCGTTTAATAAGTAATTCCTAATATGGGGGGTGGGGTGGGGAGTGGGGAAAATAGGTGATGGAGTTGGAGGACGGCACTCGTTGGGATGAGCCCTGGGTATGTGAAAACCAACTTGACAATAAACTGTATTTTTAAAAAATCAGTAATTCCTAATACATGTTAATTCACTCGTTTTCCAAAGCAACAAGCTAGTAAAGGGTAAATGGCAACAATGAAGCAAGAAGCTATCAGCTCGTATTCTTAAAATTTCCCCCTTTCCAAGGCACGGTCCCCAACTCCACCAACTAACTACTGTCAGCAGCAAGCACAATCCCTGGTCCAAAGAAAGGCCCAATCCAGGGTTCGGGGCCGGGCCCAACTGATTTGTGAAACTCGAATCAGGATAAAACCAGAGACACTAGGATTCTCGCTAGCTTGGAGGGAGGGAAGAGGCTGTCCACAACGGGCCCCGGGAGAGGGTGAAGGGGCATACTGGCAGCTGGCGTCCTGGGCCACCCTCCACTGTACCCGCGCTCCTCACCGATCGTGTCCACGCGGTGGGTGAGTAGCAGGGTCCGGGAGCCGCACCGAGCGGCGGGCGCCGCCGCCTCGGTCCCGGCATGTCCTCCGCCGATGACTATCACGTCAAACTTCGTAGCCAAGGGCGCCGCGCTGTCACCGCTGAACCGGGCCAGCGTAAGGCGCTTTTTGGTGAGGGAAGCCGCGACCCAGGGACCACAACTTCGGAGAGAAAACATGGCTGGAGAAAGGCCGAGTCTGACTCCGAGCCTGACACGAACTAGGCGCAAAAACTTAGGGTACCAGGGAAAGTCTTCCGGGCGCAGCCATCTTTGTTCTGATGTCAGAGCGTCGCAGTTCACGTCCAGCGCCTGCGCTGATTGGGGCTTTGGCGGGACTTTAAAGGCGAAGCGAGTCCTGGTTAACAGCGCGGGTGGCCCGGCCGGTGTGATCCCGGTTTTGTGGTCCGTGCAGGTTGATTGCTAATGGCTGTGAATTGTTGGTTCTTACGTGGTCATTTTTTGTCCTTCCTGGAGAGTGGCAGCTCTAATCGCCAGGTGGTCATCTACAATGATTTTGATCAGTCTGCCTTAACAGATTCTTTGAATTTTCCGATACAGTATCACCTGGACTTCTGTTTGTTACTATAAAGAGTAGTCTCTAAAGAGAAGTAGATTCGAAAGCAGTTAAAACTATATTCGTGGATGAAAGGTTCATGGTGGCTAATTAGGGGAATGGAATGGTTGAAGGTTAAATGTCCGGCCTTTTGGAAACTGACATTTTTAAAGCCTTCCTTAGAAAGGAAATGGTTACTGGTTACTGAAACAACCCATGTGGCAATTTTATTGTGCTGATTATTAAAATCTATAGAATGCATAATATTGTTGTCTTACTACATTAACAATAAGCATTCTTTATATACAATTTAAACTTTACAGAAATAAATAAATACAGAAATAAATCTTTGAGAGTTAAAGGACCCATAACTTACGTCAGCTCTTCTGATACCCACCTCAGTGATCATTGTCAGCATTTTGTTGCTAATGCCTCTCAGCTTTTTAAAATATAAATGCTAATGCTACTATTATTTTGCACATATAATACTATGATTATATTATTTTTTAGTTTGCTTCTTTTCTTTAACAATGTATTTTGGACCCCATGCTATGTATATAAGAATCTATCACATTTTAACCATAATTTATTTAATTAACTGCAATTACTGGGCATTTGGCTTGGTTTATAATTCTTTAAAATTGTTTTTAATGTTTATTTTTGAGAGAGAGAGAGACACAGAGAGAGAGAGAGACACACACACACACACACACACACAGAGAGTTGAGTGGAGGAAGGGCAGAGAGAGAGGAAGACAGAGACTCCCAAGCAGACACTGCACTGTCAGCACAGAGCCTGATGTGGGGCTCAAACTGTGAGATCATGGCCTGAGCTGAAACCAAGAGTTAGACATTTAACCGACTGAACCACCTAGGTGCCCTGAATTGTTTATAATTTTTAATATCATGATCATCCTTGTACATACATCTCTTTTCATTGTATGGGGCTCTTTCTATAAAAGAACATACTGTGGAAAAGGATTCCTCAATGTTTTAATTATTGATGATGGCTAAATTAGCTTTCTGAAAGCTTTGTGTCAAGTGCATTAGCAGCGTAAGACTATTTCATTAACACTGTAGCCAGGACTGGATTTGAATTAAGTTTTAAGTATAGAGACGATGGACATTTTATGTGTCCTTCATAGTCATATCTTGACACACTCTTTTGTCTTCTGAGACATCAAGCTATTATGGCTTTCCTCCTATTTTTCTGACTACTCCTTCTTGTATATTTTTCTGGTTCCTCCTTCTTGAGCATCTTGCTCAAGTCTAAGCACACAACCCAACTAATCTCTAAAGCCCATCTTTAGGGCTCTATCTCCTGAGACCACTCCCAATACTAACTCTGTAGCAGTCTGGGGTCCAATCAGGAGATAGAAATCACACAGTAGGTATTTAATATAACAAATATTAACTATATTGGGATGCCTGACTGTCTCAGTTGGTAGAGTATGCAACTCTTGATCTTGGAGTTGTGAATTCAAGCCCTATGTTGGAAGTAGAGGCTACTAAATAATTAATTAATTAATTAATTCACTCTTTAAAAAAAGATTAAAATAAAAGAATATAAGATATAAGGAAACAATATACAGTACTCTAGGGCTGAAGGAGAGTACCCAAGTAAGAATGAATTCAAAAGGGGTTGAGATCTCAATCGCAGAGGGCCTTCAGAGAGTATAGGCTACATAACACGGGGGCTTGCAGAGGGAGCAGCAGCGCCATGTGGACCTCCTGGGACACAGGCTGACTTCACACAAGGCTTGAAGAAGGATCAACTTCTTGGTATGCGACCTTCTGGACCACAGGCAGCTTATGCAGGCCAGGCAGGGATCTTGGGTCCCCAGTCCAATAACTCTTAGACCGGGAATCACTTTCTGGAACTATTGCCGGGGTAGAATCTACCAGATGTTCTCACACCCACTAGTCTGTCCTTTCCCTTGCAACCTCCTTCCACTCCCTCCACTGCGTTGGAAATTGCAGGAAACCTCTTCCTCCTCCAGCGTCCTCCTGCCACCTCTACTGAGAAAGGTTGACATAGTGGATACCTGAAAAAAGAAATGCTGAAGGGAACTCTGTCACTTATCTGACAGCATACCTTGAAGGGTATATAAAGCCCCTGTCTGAAAAGCAGTAAGTTGATAACTGACACATCCTAAACTTCACTAGTTCCTGCCACACTTGCTTTTGTTTGAACAACTAGGCATAGTCTCCCCTTAGGTCCTTTGCATTAACTTTTCCTTCTGCCTGGAACATTCTTCTGGGTATCCTCTCCTTTAAAACTTTGCTCAAATGTCACTCTCCCAGTATTTTGGTGTTGTACCATTCCTAATTCCTGATCCCTCTTACATTGCTTTTTCCTTTTTTTAAAAGTTTATGATTTTGAGAGAGAGCAAGTGAGCGCAGGAGGGGCAGAGAGAGAATCTCAAGCAGGCCCAGTGTGGAGCTCGAACTCACCGTGAATTCAAATCTCTTGGCTTTTCCTATGAGATGATGTCCAAGATCTATATCAAGACCCAACTAAAAAGTCATTCCCTCTATGATCCAGACACTGCTGCAGCAAGATTGAACAAGGATCAAAATTTTTTCCTTTGACAGGTCAGTAGCAAAGATACGTGATTCTGGCCTGGTGGATTGCTTACACATTTTTGGTTAGGAAAACATTAGTGGACATTCAAAGATTTGGAAATAGCTGGAGGACAGCATTAAGCTAGCTGTACAGTCGTTTACAGGATTCCATGATACACAGCTGGAGCCGCTGGAGGAGAAAAATAGAATCATAGATCAGAGGTCTTCAGAATGAGGTAGGTATACCCCTGGGCATCTCGGAAGACTGCCCAAGTACACTTGCAGTTTTAAGGAAATGAATTTCCATATTTCAACTTCCATTTTACTTTTCCCTGAAATTGGTCTGCTTGAGAACAAGCCTGACTACACAATAGTCCTCCTTCCATTTTACAAGAGAAAAATTACACCTTTCTCACATCATAATTCAAACTAGGACTCACTGCCCTGGGGCAAAAAACATAAACAAAAACAAAAATGTCTTTGTACCAAAGAGGATCTATCAAAATATTGCTTTCAGGAAAATCTTTTAAAAGAGTCATCAAAGGGGCGCCTGGGTGGCTTAGTCGGTTAAGTGTCCGACTTTAGCATCCGACTTTCGCTTAGGTCATGATCTCGCGGTTCATGGGTTCGAGCCCGGCGTGGGGCTCTGTGCTGACTGCCAGCTCAGAGCCTGGAGCCTACTTCAGAGTCTGTGTCTCCCTCTCTCTCTGACCCTCCCCTGCTCACGCTCTCTCTCTCTCCTAGAAATAAATAAAAATATTTTAAAAAAAATAAAAGTCATCAAAGAATTTTGTCCACTAACAGATGAATGGATAAACAAAATGTGGTATAAACTTACAGGAGAAATATCCAGTCTTAATCAGGAAGGCTAGGGGGTGTCGCAGTGGCTCAGTCAGTTGAGTGACTGACTTTGGCTCGGGTCATGAACTCACTGCTCCTGGGTTTGAGTCCCATGTTGGGCTTTGCACTGATAGCCTGACAGCGTGGAGCCTGTTTCAGATTCTTTGTCTCACTCTCTCTCTGCTTCTCCCCGTCCTGCACCCTGTCTCTCAAAAATAAATAACATTTAAAATAATTATAACATTAAAAATTTTTTTAAGGCTGACAAGTTCTACAATATGGATAATATGGATAAACCTTTGAGGATATTAAGTAAGATAAGCCAGTCACAAAATGACAAATACTGTGTCATTCCACTTACATGAGGTACCTAAAGTTTGGAGCCAAATTCATAGAGACAGAAAGTAGAAGAGTGGTTGCCAATGGCTAGGGAGAGAGTAAGAATCCGGAGTTATTATTTAATGGGAAGAGTTTCAATTTTACAAGATGAAGAATTGGGGAGATGGATGGTGGTGATAGTTGTACAACAATGTTCATGTATTTAATGTCATTGCATTGTATACCTAAAAATAGGTTAGGAAAGTTTTTAAAAAGTCAAAGCATTCCAAACACAGGCGGTTCCTATCTAATATGTATTTATGTAAAGGGCTTGGCTTTAGAAATACATATTTGAAAGCCTGTATGGAGAACTTGGGAATCACAATGGCCAAAGCAGCATGGATTATTTGAAATGTGTCATTTTTGGGGCACCTGGGTGGCTCAGTCGGTTAAACGTCCGACTTCAGCTCAGGTCATGATCTCACGGTTTGTGAGTTTGAGCCTCACGTCAGGCTCTGTGCTGACAGCTCAGAGCCTGGAGCCTGCTTCAGATTCTGTGTCTCCCTCTCTCTCTGATACTCCCCTGCTCACACTCTCTCAGAAATAAATAAAACATTAAAAATTTTTTTAAAATAAAATAAAAAGTGTCATTTTATAAAACATTTACTTTTGAGAGCAAGAGTGAGAGAACGCACAAGTGAAGGAGGGGCAGAGAGAGAGAGGATCCAGGCTCTGAGCGGTTAGCACACAGCCTGAAGCAGGGTTGGAATTCATGAACCGTGAGATCCTGACCTGAGTAGAAGTCAGAGGCTTAACTGACTAAGTCACCTAGGCGCCCCTAAGTGCCATTTAAAAAAAGTTTATAGGGCGCCTGGGTGGCTTAGTCGGTTAAGCGTCCGACTTTCGCTTAGGTCATGATCTCGCGGTTTGTGGATTCGAGCCCCGCGTCAGGCTCTGTACTGACTGCCAGCTCAGAGCCTGGAGCCTGTTTCAGAGTCTGTGACTCCCTCTCTCTCTGACCCTCCCCTACTCACTCTCGCTCGCTCTCTCTCTCTCTCTCTCTCCCCCCTAGAAAAAAAAAAGTTTGTTTATTTATTTATTTATTTTTGAGAGAGAGAGAGAGAGAGAGACAGCAGAGGAGGGGCCAAAGAGAGAGGGAGACAATCCCAAGCAGGCTTAGACCCCACTGTAGGGTTGGATATCACAAACCCTGAGATCGTGATCTGAGCAGAAATCAAGAGTCAGATGCTTAACGGACTGTGCCACCCAGGCGGCCTTGTAAGTGCCAATTTTTGATGGGCTTTTGAGAACCAACGGATGAAACTCATGGATAAGTCAATTTAAGACTATGTGTGCTTTTTAAAAAGTCAAATAAAATGAAGTATTTATTCCAATTGCAGTTCTCATTCCATTCCCGCCTTGGAAAAGTTGAAAATTTCCTATTTCTCATTATTAAACATTTTTCATTACCCTTACTTAAACTTACATTTAAAAAGTTTCTCTCAGGGCACCTAGGTGGCTCAGTCGGTTAAGTGTTTGTTTGACTTTGGCTCAGGTCATGATCTTACCGTTTGTGAATTCAGATCCCCCCTTTTCTCTGCCCCTCCCCTGCTGGTTCCCTCTCTCTCTCTCAAAAATAAATTTAGATAATTTTATTAATAAAAAATAATAAAAATAAAAGTTTCTCTGTCATCTTCAATGTGCAAAAAAGTCTGCAGTTCTCCAAAATTCTTTAAGGCAGTGAGCGAGCAAATCTATCAAACTTTGTTTCAAAGTTCCGGAAAGTTTTTCTTGCTTCCCTCTGGTTTCGTGTGCTTCCGGCCCAGCCACATCGCACGTCGCCTGTCCCGCAGGGTGAGAAAGTTAGCATCTCAGCACCGCGGGCGGGGCGTAGGTCCCCTAGAACTCCCAGCGTTCACCCTGGGTGCGTGCTCCCCGCCCTTTTCCCTGCCTTCCCGCCAGATATTTAAGTTTCATTTCTCGCTCTGCCGGCTTCTCCTTCCTCGGCCTTTTCGCGAAGCCGAGGCTCCCTGCTTTCGCCGAGTAGAGAGCGCCAGCCATGGATCCCCGGCGCGGAAAGGCCCCTCAGACAGCTTCAAAGGCCAGGGCGGCTACCTCCAAGGCTTCGGCTCAGGGAGTTAAGGGTCCCTGGGAGGAGCCCAGCGAATCTCCGTCCGCCACTGGGGCTGCCCGGCCCAGCGCACGGAAGCGCGGCGGCGTCGGGGCCTCAGGATCCCCGCGGAACAGCACTCCGGGCTCCCCGGAGAGACTGCAGGTCCGCGCGCGGGGCGCCCGCGCCAAAAAGGCGCCTCTGGACGCCGAGGACGCGGTGGAGGGGCAGGCGGTTGCGGCGCCGAAGCGGGAGTCTCCGGCGGCGGGGCCGTCCCTTCCCAGGGCTGGTTCTCGCCGGAGGAGCGGCGGCGGCGCC
>NW_027527569.1:4026836-4043529 GCF_008692635.1 Crocuta crocuta
CGCCGCCGGGGAGCGAAGACCCCCGCCAGAGCCCACGGAGGGCCCCGGCCTTGGCCCGCTGGTTTCAGCCCCGGGGGCGGCACCCGGCGCCTGGAATCCCCGAGCGGTGCTAGAAAAATTGAGGCTGAGGCGCCAGGAAATCTCATTGGCGGCGGACACTGTGAACGGGGTGGTGGACCGCCTGCTGCGAAGCTTGAAGCGCGGTGATTCCGAGTTCAAAGACGTCGCGCTGCTGCGCACCGGAAGCTACTATGAGCATGTGAAGGTGAGCCGCCCAGCGCCCCCCCCTCCCGTTCCCGGAGGCTCCCTGGGTCCGACTCCCTCGTCCCTGCCCCCAGCCTGTCGAATAGTCCCAACTCCCACGGTCCCTCACTTCCCTTAGTAACTCAGACTCCTGTTCTTTTGTGCTCTGTGACATAGTTCTATCTAAAAAGAGGAACAGTTCCTCGTTTCTCCATCTATACGTCCAACGAACATACAGCTTGGTTGCCAGCTATTGTCAAGACACTTGCTACTGAGGGAATTCAAATATATAGATGCATTCATGCAAGCAGATTTGTACTGAGTTTCTGTACCAGTGCTATATTTGGTGTTGCCTAGTCAAATTCTGACGTGGACAATTAGGAGTGGTCTGCAAAAAATTCCACAAAATTAGTGTATCTAAGAACATTTTTCCTATGGGAAAAACACCTTCCAGCCTCTCCTCCCTGCCGGCTTCCTCTCTTCCCGATTTCTTATCCAGGTGTTATGGGAAGCTCACAGTGAGTGACGTTCTTTAAAAATTAAGAGAAAGGGGCGCCTGGGTGGCTCAGTCGGTTAAGCATCCGACTTCAGCTCAGGTCATGATCTCACGGTTCGTGGGTTTGAGTCCCGCGTCGGGCTCTGTGCTGACAGCCAGCTCAGAGCCTGGAGCCTGTTTCAGATTCTGTGTCTCCCTCTCTCTGACCCTCCCCTGCTCACGCTGCCTCTCTCTCTCTCTCTCTCTCTCTCTCAAAGTAATAAATAAATAAATAAAGACTCTAGTTAAAAAAAAAGAAAAAAGAAAAATAAAATTAAGAGAAAATCTCCTACAGATACTAAAAAAACATACTCCCTAAATACACATTCATATGTGTTTTTAAGCATGTATTCCACAGTTCCATTTGTTTGTGTGTGGCCGAGTTATCTTCATTCCAGTATGAATTGAAGATTTGGGAACAGGTTCCTGACTGGAGTTTGTTTCCTGACCAGTGGCAGATTTCTAATTGTGTTTTGACCTAAGCTATCAGGTTTTCAGAGCTGTGCTATGCACCTCCATTAGACCCGTAAAAGATCTTTGGAGTAGCATGAATAGAAGCAGAGGCTGAGAATATTTCCTTATTAGGTAATCGTAATTTATTTTAGAGTTATGCATTGGCTTTATTCAATTAACTGCTCTCCAGAGGTAGATGATTGTTAAACTCTAGATTTAGGGTTTTAGGATTATAAACTGTTAAAATAGCAGGCCAAATATTATGCATCTTTGTATCTCTAAGCCTTAACACATAGCAAGCATTCAAGCAAATGCCACCTGGTAGCTTTCAGTGAAATTAGCCTTTCATATATTTTTTGTTTTGACTACCATCTAGATTTTAAGCTCCATTGTCACGGAACATTTTACACAAATTGTAGCCTAAACAGCTGCTCATTACATTGGTGTGGACTCAGTGATGTTTTTGTTTATTGTCAAAAAGGCAATGTATGTATCAGTCTTTGAATCTTAAACTCTTGTAGCCTGAGGACTGTATAATTCAATCTAAAAGTTTTTTGAAAGCCAAGTGAGCAAAACTTTAATTACATTGTCTTAAGTATGATTCTTATTCTCCTTCTCTTTCTTTTCTTATTCTTCAGAAAGAGCTAGAGCAGGGGAGGGGCAGAGAGAGGGAGAGAGAGAGTATCCCAAGCAGGCTCTGCATTGTCAGCCTGGAGCTGGTCTCGGGGCTTGAACTCCAGAACCGTGAGATCATCACCTGAGCCAAAATCAAGAGTCAGTTGCTTAACCGATTGAGCCACCCAGGTGCCCAATTAAGTATGATTCTTACTGCATAAGTATCTATCAGTTCAATTATATGTATGTAATAGTAAGACTTTTTAAAAGGGATTATTTTAGGGAGAGTGTGCATGCATGGGGGAGGGACAGAGAGGGAGACAGGATCTGAAGCAGACTGTATTGACACCAGAGAGCCTGATGTGGGGCATGAACCCATGAACCATGAGGACATGACCTGAGCTGCAGTCTGTTGTTTAACTGACTGAACCACCTAGGCAGAATGAGACGTTTAAAGAACAGATTCCAATCAGAACAAGTCTCTCTCTCCCTCTCTCTCTAAGTAAGCTCTATAACCCCATGGGGCTTAAACTCAGGACCCTTAGCTAAGAGTCCAGTACCCAACCGACTGAGCCAGCCAGGCACCTCAATTTTTAAAAAAAAAAAAATTATTTAAGTAATCCCTACACCCAGTGTGGGGGCTTGAACTTACAACCTCAGATCAAGAGTCATATGCTCTTATTGACTGGGCCAGCCTGGTTTGCACAAAAATTCAATACAGGCATCTGCATAAGTAAGTTTTATTACTCCTTTTCTGATCCTGCACTGATGGAAGAAATGGAATGAAATTGATTTTTAAAAAACTGATTATAAAATATATACATATTCATTGTAGAGTTGATTTGCTGCCTGGCTCTAGCAGTTAATCCTCTAGCAGGCTCCCATGCTGTTCCCACCCAAATACCACTTTTGTCAGCCTTTTCCATATTCGCCCCTTTTCTGTGATGATGTCCTTGGGAAATTAGGAAAAGGATAAAGAAGAGCAATATTATTCCTGTTAATCTTATTCACTGTTATCATTTTGGTGTATTTTCTTCTGTTATGCATACACTGGGATTTCAAAATTGGATTCCAAACTCTTTCTAATTGCTAAAAAGGATAGACATGAAATACATCTCTCAGTAACTTATTTAGCTGATTGCATATCGACACATACTTATTCATATATTTTGTTGTAATATTGTCAATTTCTAGATGAAAATTTGGAAGATTTCTTATAGAAATTCTCCATGTCATTGCCCTTCTATAATATTCTCTTTGCTTCTTTGCATTTTACTAAGTATATAGTTTGGGCTGAGTGAAAGGTTGTATAGAAATCAAGTAATTGTAGTGGTTTTAGCCAGTGGTACATTAACCAGTAAAGAAATAACTATAGCCACATGCAACAACATGAATGAATCTTATAATTCATTGTAAGAGGGGTAAAGGAACACATAAAGTCCATGTAACAAAGCAGGAAAAAGACACAAAATACATAAGATGAGAAAAGGAGTAAGAAAACTTACTTACGCAGATGCCTTTATTGAATTTTTGTGCAAACTATTAGAAATACAGTTGACCCTTGAACAACACAAGGACTAGGGGCACCAACCCTTCCCCACCCATGCAGTCAAAAGTCTATATATAACTTCTGACACCCCCAAAAACTTAGCTACTAAGAGCCTACTGTGGACTGGAAGCCTTTTTGATGAACAGTATGAGTAATACATACTTTGTATGTTACATGTATTTATATACTGTATTTTACAATAAGGTAAGAAAAGAAATGATAAGGAAGTCGTGAGGAAGACACAATTCATTTACAATACTGTACTACAAAAGAAAAAGTGTATAAGTGGACCCACTGAGTTCAAATCCGTGTTGCTCAACTGTTATCAGTGAATTTAGCAGGGTTACTGGATACAGTAAAGTCAGTAAACAGAAATCAAAGTACTTCAATATTCTAACCACAAAAGTGCAAATGAAATGTAAAAGTGTCATTTACAGTAGCATCAAGAACATCAAATATTTAGGAATAACTCTTGCTAAAGATGATAAAAATTTCAAAACATTGCTGAGTAAGTTTGAAGACTGACTAAATAAATGGATATCTATATCATGTTCAGGTTTCCTCAAGTTGATCTATATAGATTCAATGCAATTCAGTCAGAAGCCCATCAATTTTTTTATTTAAATTGACAAGCCAATTATAAGATTTATGTGGAAATGCAGAGGACCTAGAACAGCAAAGGCAGTTCTAAAGGAGAAAATGTTGGAGGATTTACCCTACCAAGGAGCAACACGTACTATAAAACTACCCTAATTAAGCAGTTGTTATTGGTACAGTGATAGATAAATAGTCCAATTGAGTAGAAAGTTCAGGAACAGACCTGCATATATAATTCAGTTCAGTACAAAACATATGCAGTAGTGTAATTCAGTGGGAGAAAGGATGATTTTTTTCAGTAATCAGTATTGGATCAATCGTGTGTACCTGACACCCATCTACTACACATGATACACAAAAATTAATTCAAGATATATAATAGGGCACGTGGGTAGCTCAGTTGGTTAAGCATCCAACTTCGGCTCAGGTCATGATCTCACCGTTCATGACTTCAAGCCCCACGTTGGGCTCTGTGCTGACAGCTCAGAGCCTGGAGCCTGCTTGGGATTCTGTGTCTCCTTCTCTCTCTGCCCTTACCCACTCATTCTCTCTCTCTGTCTCTCTCTTTCAGAAATAAATAAACATTAAAACATTTTTTAAAAAGATATATAATAAACCTAAAGATGAAAGGTAGAACAACAACAAAGCTTCTAGAAGAAAGCATAGAAGACTATCTTCATAATAATAGGATATACAAATATTTCTTAAACAGAACACTAAAATTGCTAACCATAACAATAGATAAATTTGACTTCATTAGAATTAAGAACGTCTGCTCATTAAAAAATACCATTGAGAGGATGAAAATGCAAGCCACAAACTGGGAGAAGATACTCTCAGTATGTACATTTGACAAAGGACTTGGATACAAATCAATAAGAAAAAAATAGACAAACCAATTTAAAATTGGGCAAAAACCTTGAAAAAATGCTTTAGTGTATAATCCAAATAGCAATAAACACAAAAGGTGTTCAACATTGTTAATCATCGGGTAAATGTAAATTAAAACCAGCATGCGATTCTACTACACATGTATCTGCTAGGATGGCTAAAATTTTTAAAGACTTGACAATTCCATCTTGGAGAAGATGTGGAGCAACTGAAACTCCCTTACCTTGATAAAGGAAGGATATGTTGGTACAACCCTTTTAGAAAAATTGAAATTTTCTTCTAAAGACTTGCTTATCTGGTGGTCCAGCAGTTCAGCTAGGCATATATACAATAGAAAGGAGTACTCCTGTCCACCAAAAAGCACATATAAGAATGCTTAGAACAGCTTTATAATAGTTAAAAACTGGAAATGATCCAAATACTCAACAACAGAATAAGTAAGTGTATTGTGATAAATTGCATTAATTCAATGGAATACTGCATAAGATGAAAAAGAACAAACTACATATACACATACCAATATGAGTAAATCTCATAAACGTTAAATGGAAGAAGTCAGATGTAATAGAGTACGTTTTATATGATTCAGTTTATATGTTGTTTCTAAGCAGGTGAACCTAGTCTATGGTGTTAGAACAGTAGCTACTGTTCGTGGAGGGTTCCTGAGAGGGAATGGGAGTGAGAGAACCCTCTATGCTCTGTAGATGAGAGCATGGTAGTGCCCACAGAGGTTACGGCTCATTTTGGGATTCAGCCATTTTTCTTGAATAAATCCTCTCTGGATTCTTGCAAGTCTCTGATTAATTTGCCAACCTGAAAAAGTTGAATTGACTACTTCTGCCCATGTTCTTGTTGCTTTCATGGAAGAGTGGATTTTCAGAGGCTCTTAATTCACTCCCACTGATGTCACTCCTAAGTATTTGACCCTCATATTATACCCTAGTCAGCTTAGGCTGTCATAACAAAAATACTGTAAACTGAGTGGCTTAAACAACACAAATTTAATTTCTCAGAGTTCTGGAGGTCCAAGATCAGAGCGCCAGCATGGTTAGTTTTTGGTGGGGACTCTCTTCCTGGCTTACAGACAACCACCTTCTCCCTGTATCCTCATTCTGTTCCTTATGTGTGGACAGTGAAAAAGGGATCTCCCTCCTTCTCCTCCTTTTCCAGCTCCTCTGAAGGTCACCAATCCTATTAGATTAGAACCCTACCCTCATAATCTCATTTAACCTTAACTAACTTCTAAAAGCCATGTATCCAAGTCTCCAACTCACATTTCGGGCTAGGCTTCAATATATTAATTTTGGGAGGACACAATTCAGTATACAGGATAGTACATCTCAATTTGGACTAGCCACATGGTCACTAGACTTACAGGTACCTTCTTGAACAGTACAGTCCAATAGCTGTACTTGAAGCATGCTCTTGACTAATGAAAGATTTGTGGCTTTTTCAATTTTATTTATTTATTATTATTTTTTTTAAACGTGCATTTATTGGGGCACCTGGGTGGCTCAGTCGGTTAAGCATCCGACTTCAGCTCAGGTTACGATCTCATGGTTCATGGGTTCAAGCCCTGCGTCAGGCTCTGTGCTGACAGCTCAGAGCCTGGAGCCTGCTTTGGATTCTGTGTCTCCCTCTCTCTCTGTCCCTCCCCCACTCATGCTCTGTCTCTCAAAAATGAATAAACATTACAAAAAACCTTATGAAATAAATAAAATGTGCATTTATTTTGAGAGAGAGAGAAAATACGTACATGTGTGCATGTGAGAGGGACAGAGAGAAAGGGAGAGAGAGAGTATCCCAAGCAGGCTCTGAGCTGTTAGCAAAGAGCCCAATATGGGGCTCCATCCCACAAACCATGACATCATGACCAAGACGAAATCAAGACACTAATGCTTAACCAGCTGAGCCACCCAGGCTCCCCTGTGGTTTTTAAATTTTTATTTTATTTTATTTTATTTTATTTTATTTTATTTTATTTCAGAGAGAGCACACGAGTTGGGGAGACAGGCAAAGGGAGAAAGAGAGAGGGAATCTTAATGTGGGGCTCAATCCCATGACCCTGGGATCATGACCTGAGCTGAAATCAAGAGTCAATTGCTCAACCAGCTAAGCCACCCACATGCCTCTTTGCAGCATATTTAATATAAGAAAAATGATCATTTATTATAATTGCTGATTCATTTATTATTGTGAGGATGAAAAAGATTCTTTGAAGCTCCTAAAATGCTGTTGTTAAAGACAGTAATGTAGTGCATGAATCAGAGCTCTCACTCACTTGGGTGACCAGAAGCTATAACAAGATGGCCTTTGCTCAACTAGCCAGCACGTGGCTACACACATTTTTTTTAGACCATTGGGACAAGATGGTGGCTGCAGTGTGTATCTTGTCACATAAAAGATAGCATTTAAAGGTTTTTAATTTTATTAAACTGTAAATTCAGAAAAAAACTGGTACAGATTGTAAGACTTGCACAATATCCTTTAAAATTGTTCTAAATTATGAAAATAATGCATACTCTTGGTTTTAAAAAAGGGTATGGAACCTACCAACCAAAGCAACAATACTCTTCTGGCTCTACCAGTCACATTCCCAGAGAATATAAATATTAGGGATCTCACTTTTCAAAGTAAGGGTTTAAGTGGAAATTTCAAGAAAAAAATTGTGTTGTTTGGAAAATATTCACAAGCAAGGGTTTTTTTTTGTTTTTTTTTGTTTTTTACTATTTTTTAGGTTTCTGCTCCTAATGAATTTGATATTATGTTCAAACTGGGGGTCCCCAGAATTCAGCTAGAAGAGTATCGCAACACTGGTGCATATTACTTTGTGAAGTTCAAAAGAAATCCTAAAGGAAATCCTCTGAGTCCGTTTTTAGAAGGGGAAATATTATCAGCTTCTAAGATGCTGTGCAAGTTTAGGAAAATCATTAAGAAAGAAATTGAAGACATTGAAGGTAAGATTTTTGACTTTTGATTCTCTTTTGAAAACTATTTTGAGAGGGGGGAAGAGAGAGAGAGAGCACATTCATGTGTGCGCACAGGGAAGGGGCAGAGAGAAAGAGAGAGAGAATCACAGGCTTCACATGGAGCCTGACTCAGGGCTTGATCTCAAAAACTGTGAGATCATGACCTGAGCTGAAACCAGAGTTGGACACTCAACCAACTAAGCCACCCAGGTGCCCCTTGGCTTTTGATTCTTAAAGGTCTAATCTTACCTACTAATTGCCAATGTACACTTCTCTCCTGATCTTCCCCCACCACTACATTAGACAAGTAAAGTGCCTTCTTCATAACAGGGTTTGAGGGAGGGACATGTCACAGCGGCTGGAACACCCAGTTATCACTAAAGGATCCTCTCCTGCTCTTGACCTCCCTGCAGCAGACTGTTAACCACTTGCTCCTAGAAACAACTTTGCTCTTGATTATAGTTACTACATTTTCTTGGTGTTCTTCCTAAAGGTTGATTTGTTCTATTTTGGTTTCTACTGGATATTCTCTGATTGGCTGCCTGTGCCACTGGGTACATGTGATTGCATGAAATCTCTGGGATCCCCTCTTGAAGCTTGTAAACACAAATTGCATTAAGTGCTCTGAAGAGAATGAACTGGGTGAAGTAGTAGCAACTGGGCTGGAGTAAGACCCCAAGGCAGGAAAGAGGTTGGCAAGCTTAAAGAACAAAAAGAGGCCTATGTGGACAAGTGGAAGAGTGACATGAAACACAGTTGAAAAGGTGGCCAGGAGCCAGACTGTGCAAGGACTTATAGATCCTGGACTGATACCATGTTCATTGAGAGGTCAGGTTTTAACTAGGGAATGATGATTTGCTTTGTATTTTTAAAAGCTTACTCTGGCTTCTCTGGAGAAGATATTATAAAAAGGCAAATAAGGAAAAGGAAAGAAAAACATTGAAGTAATTCAGATGAAAGATAGTGGTGGCTTTGGTGGATGTAGGAATGGAGAGAAACAGATAGATCCAAGCTGTAGCAGTGCTTACTTCTGGATTAAGTCTAGAGGTTCAAGAGGATTGAATTAAAGAAGGGCTCCTGGTTTCTGATTGAGCACCTCTGTGGATTGATTGTGTGATTTTCTAAGATGGGAAGGATTGAGGAGAAATTAGGAGTTGAATTAGGAGATTTTGGCTTTGGATATTTTAAGTTAGAGATTCCTGTGATACGTTGAAGTGAGTGTATCAAGTCTGTAATTGGATATGGGTTTGAAGCTCAGAGGATATGTTTGGGTTGTATGTAAACATATAAATGGCATTGGCAATGGACGAGACCCCATAGGCAGAAAGCATTGATTGATTTATTCGTGAATCAGTATTAATTGACCATCTAATGTGGCAGATGTTCTAGGTGTTTGGGATGTAGTAATGATGAAGTAATAGTATATTATATTAGAATAAAATTATATTATTATAATAGAAGTATATTAGAATAGAATATAGTAAATAGATGAAGATACTCACCCTTCTGTACCTTAGTTATGTAAGGGCAGACATATAATTCATAACAAATGGAAAACATAA
Organism: Crocuta crocuta; assembly: GCF_008692635.1. Classification (NCBI taxonomy): domain Eukaryota; kingdom Metazoa; phylum Chordata; class Mammalia; order Carnivora; family Hyaenidae; genus Crocuta; species Crocuta crocuta. The sequence goes on from NW_027527569.1 coordinate 4,036,251, forward strand.
TTGTCCTAACTACCAGAAAGTATTAAGTCCTATGATGAAAAGTGTTGAGGCATAGGATGGGGGAGGGGAGTTGCAGTGTTAAGTAGAATGGTAAGAAGAGGACCCCATTAGACGTTGGGAAGAAGAGGAGGGGCTCTTTTGCAGTGTTTTGCAGAATGAGTGCTCAGTGTGTAGAGTGCTACTGACATTTGGAAAACCACTGGATTTGGTCTTCAGTTTTGTGGGGGTTGTTGGTAACTTGGACTTAGCAATTTCGATGGGGTCATGAGCATGCAAGAGAGAAAGGGCAGGGATGCAGTAGAAACATCATGTGTAGGCATATCTTTACAAAGTTTCAGCTGTAAAAAACGTAGAAAGATGGGTAAGTGTGGGGAAGAGGCAGGTTGGGGTCAAGAGAGAGGTATATTTTAGAATGAGAGATACTGGGGTGCCTGGGTGGCTCAGTTGGTTAAGCATCTGACTTTGGCTCAGGTCATGATCTCACGGTTCGGGGGTTCGAGCCCTGCGTCAGGTTCTGTGCTGACAGCTAGGTCAGAGCCTAGAGCCTGCTTCAGATTCTGTATCTCTTTCTCTCTCTGACCCTCCCCTGCTCATGCTGTCTCTCTATCTCTCTCAGAAATAAATAAAAACATTTAAAAAAATTTAGAATGAGAGATACTGGAATCTTTGTATAGACAGGAATAATCCAGTAGGGAGGGGGCAGCACTGATGCAGGAGAGAGGCAACAGTTGAAGAAATAGGTGCTTAAGAAGGTAAGAAGGAAGGAATCCAGACACCATGTGCAGGAGTAGCCTTTGAAAGGTGGGTGTACACTTTCTCAGTAGTAATAGGAGGGTAGAAGGGTATAATGAGTAAGAAGTGGGTAGTTTTGCAGATTTAGTAATAGCAAAATGAGGGCATTCTGCAGGATTTTCTCCTTGTCCTCTGTCTTCTCTCTCACTATGGTCCCTTCCATAAGCCTTATCGGGGAGTAGTCTTTATTGCTTATATACCTCCCAGTCCCAAAGCCGGTATCTCTCATCTAGGGGCACTGAATTTTTGACCACCAAAGCCATCTGCCCAGTGGCCACCTCCTGTTGGGTGTTCCCCAAACACCTAGAGCTCAGTGTGTCTAAAATGAAATACATCAGGGGCGCCTAGGTGGCTCAGTTGGTTGAGTGTCCAACTTTGGCTCAGGTCATGATCTCGCAGTTCGTGAGTTCAAGCCCCACGTTGGGCTCTGTGCTCACAGCTCGGGGCCTGGAGCCTGCTTCGGATCCTGTGTCTCCCTCTCTCTGCCCTTCCCTCTGCTCATGCTCTGTCTCTCTCTCTCTCAAAAATAAATAAAACATTAAAAATTTTTTAATTAAAAATAAAAATAAATAAAAATAAATAAAAATGAAATAACATCTCACCCCAATCACTTTCTTCCTTCTGCATATTCCATATTGAAGAATCAAATCAACATCAATCATTTCCCAGGCCAAAATCCTGGGATGGCATTCTAGAATTCTATCTTCTTTCTTACCTTACAGATTTAGTCCATCTACTAGTTCTGCTGCTTTGAACCTCTTTAATTCCTCTTACTTCTGTTACTTGTGTCTTTAAACAAAAATACAAACTCTGTATACTGTTGATTTTTGAACAACAGGGCAGTTACGGGCACCACCCCACATAGTTGAAAATCTATGTATAATACACATAATAATCCATATATAACTTAACAAATAATACACAAAATAGTCTGTGTATAACTTAACAAAACTTAACTACCAAGAGCTTACTAATAAGTAAACAGTTGATTAACACACATTTTGTATATGTCTTATATACTACATTCTTACAATAAAGTAAGCTAGAGAAAAGAAAATGGTAAGAAAATCAAAAGGGATGACTACATCAAAATAAAAAAGTTTCTGCAGGGTGAAGAAAATAATCAACAGAACTAAAAGGCAACCTACAGAATGGGAGAAGATAGTTGCAAATGGCATATCTGATAAAGGGTTAGTATCCAAAATATATAAAGTACTTAACACCCAAAAAACAAATAATCCAGTTAATAATGGGCAAAAGACATGAACAGACATTTCTTCTAAGAAGACATGCAGATGGCCAACTGACACATGAAAAGATGTTCATCATCACTTACCATCAGGGAAATGCAAATCAAAACTACAATGAGATATCACCTCACACCTATCAGAATGACTAAAATCTAAAACACAAGAAACAACAGTTGTTGTCGAGGATGTGGAGGAAAAGGAACTCTCTTGCACTATTGGTGGGAATGCCAACTGATGCTGCCACTCTGTAAGAGTATAGAAGTTCCTCAGAAAGTTAAAAATAGAACAACCCTATACTTTAGCAATTGCAATACTGGGTATTTACCCAAATAATACAAAAACATTAATTTAAAGTGATACCTGCGCCCCTAAGTTTATAGCAACATTAATTACAATAGCTAAGAAATGGAAGCAGCCCAAGTGTCCACTGATTGATGAATGGATAAAGAAGATGTGTTCTATATACACAATGGAATATTATTCGGCCATAAAAAATGAAATATTGCCATTTGCAATGACATGATGGAGCTACAGAGTATTATGTTGCGTGAAATAAGTCAGAGAAAGACAAATACCATATGATTTCACTCATATGTAATTTAAGAAACAAAACAAAGGAGCAAAAAGTGACACACCAGAGTACTAACCACTATATGATCACAACCAAGGAACAAAGTGACAAAAAGAGAGAGGCAGACCAAGAAACAGATTCTTGTTTTCTCTATTTTTTCCTTTTTAAAAATATTTATTGAGAGAGAGAGCATGCATGAGGGAGGAGCAGAAAGAGGGAGAGAGAATCCCAAGAAGGCTCCACTCTCAGCATAGAGTGGGAGCCAGGGCTCAATCCAGGGACCATAAGATCATGACCTGAGCTGAAATCAAGAGTTGAATACCTAACTGACTGAGCCACCCAGGCACCCCCAAGAAACAGACTCTTAACTATAGAGAACAAATTGATGGTTACCAGAAAGGAGGTCAGTAGGGGGATGGGTTAAATAGGTGATGGGGATTAAGGAGTGCACTTGTTGTGATGAGCACTGGGTGTTGTGTGGAAGCATTGAATCACCATATTGCATATCTGAAACTAATATTACACTGTATGTTAACTAACTGAAATTTAAAAACTTTAAAAAAAGAAAATGATAAGGAAGAGAAAATACATTTGCAGTGCTGTACTGTATTTACTAAAAAAATTCTGCATAAGTGGACCTGCACAGTTCAGGCCCTGTTGTTCAAAAGTCAACTGTATTTAAGGTGTACAACATGATGTTTTAATGCACATATACATGGTGAAATGATTTCAGCAGTCATGCACATGAACTTATCTTCTCACATAGTTGCCTTTTCTCTGTGTGGTGAGAGTACCTGAAATCTACTTTCTTGGCTCCTTTCTAGTATACAATGTAGTAGATTAATGACAGTCATTGTGAAGTACATCAGATCTCTGTACATACTCGCCCTACATAACTGTAACTCTGTAACTTTTGACTAACATCTCCCCATTTCTCCCCACTCCCCAACCTTGGTAACCCCCTGTTAACCACCATCCTACCTTCTGCTTCTATGTAGTCTACTTTTTTTGATTCCACATATAAGTGAGGTCATACAATATTTGCTTTTCTGTGTCTGGCTTATTTCACTTAGCATAATGCCCTCTAGTTTCATCCATGTTGTCACAAATGGCAAGATATTCACTTGTTAAGGCAAGATATTCACATGATATTCCATGGCATGTATATACCACAATTTCTATATTCATTCATCCATCCATGGACACTGAAGTTGTTCCATGTCTTGGCTGTTATGAATAATGCTGTAGTGAATGTGGATTGCTCCCCACATCTTCATGCCCAGTGCCTCTGTGGTGCCACAGGCACACACCCCCTGTGTCGGGCTATTGCTGTGTTCTTCTCGATTGCCTGTCACCTCTCTCCCATTCATCTCATCTCTTCTCCAGGAGTCCCTCCAAAATGCCATCCATAAATTTAAGTGAAACGTTAATCACAGCACTCCCAAAGCCCACAGTCTTCATGGGCTCCTCATGACTTATAACCAGACAGAATCTTGACAGTGCTTCCCATGGTAGGTATTGATAAATATTGGTGATATGAGGAAAAATACTTCTTTGTGGGGTCAGTTTCACTTTAGAACTAATCTGCACCTTACACTTAGCACTTTATAGATCTGCAATTATAGATGTATTATTTTCCCTGTATTTTCAACAAAAATTGGATTGATAAATGCTGTCTTCCCTTTTATGTTTAAACTGATACAGATGTCATTGTCGAGAAGAAGAAGAAAGGGAGCCCTGCCATAACGCTTCTTTTTAGAAAACCTAAAGAAATATCTGTGGATATAATCCTGGCTTTGGAAGTAAACACCAGCTGGCCTGTTAGTACCAAGGAAGGCCTGCCTATCAAGCACTGGCTTGGAACAAAAGTTAGAACCCATCTAAGACAGCAGCCATTTTACCTGGTACCCAAGAATGCAAAGGAAGGAAATGGCTTTCAAGGTATCTTGAATATGAAGGTTAAGTTAAAAACATATAAAAGAGTTGTCTGTGGTTTCTTTCTCTTTTTTTAAGTAAGCTCTATGCCCAGCATGGGGCTTGAACCTCCCACCTGTGTTCAAGATTTACCTGCTATAATGACTGAGGCAGCCAGGTGCCTCAAGGGCTGTTAATATACTAGGGCAGTGTAACCAGTGCTGTTGGCATTTCAAGAGCCACCAGATTAAATAGACTATAAGAGGGATGCCTGGGTGGCTCAGTCGGTTAAGCATCTGACTTCGGCTCAGGTCACGATTTCATGGTTCATGGTTCGAGCCCTGCATCAGGCTCTGGGCTGACAGCTAGCTCAGAGCCTGGAGCCTGCTTCGAATTCTGTGTCTCCTCCTCTCTCTGACCCTCCCCTGCTCACACTGTCTCTCTCTCTCTCTCAGAAATAAATAAAACATTAAAAAAAAAAAAAAGAAATAGACTATAAGATGGGAATTGGGTGAGAAACAGAATTGAAAAGGGCATAGTTGTAGTAATAATGTCAAATAACTTGGCTTCAAAATATCATCTCACCCACATTTGAAGTTTATTTTTTGTTTGTTTGTTTTCAATAGAGAAAGGCAGTACTGGCCTTGGAGTCAGATTGCCCTTGATCTGAATCCTGAGGCTTCTTCTCTTACTAGGTGTGTGATCTTGGGCTAGTTAACCAAGCCTCTCAAAGCTACCTGAAAGTTCATGGGAAGAGAAAAAATGAGACAGTTTATGTAAAATCCCTAGTTCATGGGGCACCTGGGTGACTCAGTCGGTTGAGTATCTAACTTTGGCTCAGGTCGTGATCTCACGGTTCTTTTCATGAGTTTAAGCCCCACATGAGCTCACTGCGCTAAAGCCAGAGTTTGCTTTGGATCCTCTATCCCCCTTCTCTGCCCCAACCCCATATATTTAATAAATAAACATTAAAAAAACAATAAAATCCCTATTTCAGCATAAAGCATTTCTATATTATTTTTTTTTAATGTTTTATTTATTTCTAGGAGAGAGAGAGACAGCACGAGCAGGGGAGGGTCAGAGAGAGAGGGAGTTACAGACTGAAACAGGCTCCAGGCTCTGAGCTGGCAGTCAGCACAGAGCCCGACGTGGGGCTCTAACCCACGAACCACGAGATCATGACCTAAGCGAAAGTCGGACGATTAACTGACTAAGCCACCCAGGCGCCCCAGCATTTCTATATTATTAATGCTATCAGAGTCTAGACTCTCATTCCCAGCCATACTTCTTTCCTTCTGTCTTCTTCCCCTTCCACTGGTCCTCATGCAGCTAGCAGACCTTTGCAGCCTCAGCTACAGTTAGTCTTCTTACCTGTGTACTCTGGCCTCACCGGTAAGGACAGGTTTTCAGATGGTGATCTTGGGTAACATTCAGGTTCTGAGTTAGTATGCAGGTAAAACATTCAAGGCTAAGGTAGTCTACAGATAAAACAACTAAAATCAGGTTAGCTGATTATTTTATTTTTCTCTTATAAATTAAGGACTTTTGGTACCTAGTGATGCTGGATTCCAGGGAATCACGAAACATGTGAACCATGTTACAAATTAATATTTTGAACAAATTCTGGAATTCATCGATCATGATTAATTTGATGGCATATGTTTTGTGGACGCATGATAGCTTTTTATATTGCGCATATAGAGGAGTTGTTTTCTGCAGGAAAAGTTGTTTGTTAGAGGATATCACATATATCAGTATTCATAATTTTATAAAAGCAACATAGCTTTCTGTAAAGAGGAGTTGCACTGCTGGATAATTTCTAGAATAGCTGCCCCAAGAAACCCTTACCTATGTGATACAGAAATCTTAACAGGACCCATACCACCCTCTTATTGGGCTGCTACTGACCGTTGTGGGCAAGACTGGAAGACAAATCAGATTAGAGATGAGAAAGTCCTTCAGTGGCCCCGTGGCTCTACAAAGGGCAATGTGATTGGGTAGTTTGTCACATCCTTGCATAAAGATGAAAATGGAGGCTGGTGATGGGTGCTCAGCTGACCTTTGCTCTCTGTTACCCTTAGCTGTTTTCCTTTTATCATTTCAGATTATCTGTGATCAGGCAGGGATACCCCTCAACCCCCGTCTCTCTGTATCTGAAGGACCGAACACAGGGGCATGTTAGCAGTGAAAATATTCATACTAGATTGCAGACATGTGTAACACCTATTTTAGTTTTTCTCTTTCCAAACATTTTACTGTAAATTTTCTGACCTTACAAGCTACATTTTAAAAGTATGATTTGTTTGGGGTGCCTGGGTGGCTTAGTTGGTTAAGCGTTCAACTTTCGCTTAGGTCATGATCTCACGGTTCGTGGGTTCGAGCCCCGCGTCGGGCTCTGTGCTGACTGAGAGCTTGGAGCCTGGAGCCTGTTTCAGTCTGTGACTCCCTCTCTCTCTGACCCTCTCCTGCTCACGCTGTCTCTCTCTCTCCCCTAGAAATAAATAAAACATTAAAAAAAAAAAATTAAAAAAAAAGTATGATTTGTTTGGTTTTTACTTATAGATTTTTAATAATTTAAAAAATCTTTCTACCTGTTTCAAAATAATACCAGCATTGTTATCAAGAGTCTAATTAAAAAAAAAACACTTTAAGATTTTTTGTAGTTCTTTTGTTCTTAAGATAAAAGGACAGTCAAAATACCAAGCTTAAATCCACCTGAAAGAATTTTTCCAGTTGGTTAATCTACCCAACA
>NW_027527569.1:4043540-4081379 GCF_008692635.1 Crocuta crocuta
TATATATATATATATAAAGCTTTCACATTGGTTCCAAAGTCAAAGCGACAGAAAAAGGAATTCCTGGAGGACCACAGCTTCCATTCATGTTTGCTCTACACTGTTCTCTCCTTCCCTGATTGGAAACCCTCTTTATTGTTTTTGGTTTACCTTTCATGTAAGTAAATCCATGCCTTTATCTTTTAAGATAAAAAGTACACCTTCCTTTTTTCAGTTAGTAAGATATTTTGAATATAGAGCTATGGCTCTATATAAAGGTAGCACTCATTTCTTTTGTCAGTCTGTTTTTACAGCTGGTCAAGGAGTAAATCCATATATAATTTTGCTGGACATTGCCAAGATCTCCCCCAGAGGAATTGCACAATTTGCCTTCCCACAGCCATGTATGAGAATACCTATTTCACTCTCAGCCTTAGCAACAAAACTCCTTAAACTTTGAAATTTTTGCCAATTATTCAGAGTGAGAAATGAAATCTCAATGTAGTTTTTAAAAATAAACTTTTAACTTTAAAACAGTTTTAGATTTGCAGGAAAATTGAAAAGATAGTACTGAGTTCCTATATACTCCATACCTATTTCCTTATTTTTAACATCTTACATCAATATGCTACATTGCCACAATTAATGAGCAAATATTGATAATAGTGTTGTTAACTAAAGTCCATACTTAACTCTAATATTCTTAGTTTTTACCTAATGTCTCTTTTCCTGTTCCAGGACCCCATGTAGGGCACCACATTACATTTAGTCATTGTGTCATCTTAGGCTCCTCTTAACTGTAACAGTTTCTCAGTCTTTCCTTATTTTTGATGCCCTTGATGATTTTGAGGAGCACCAGTCAGGTCTTTTGTAGAATGTCCCTCATTTGATAGGTGTCTGATATCTTCTTGTGATTAAACTGGAGTTCTGGGTTTTGGGGCAAAAGACAACAGAGGTAATGCCATTCTTATCACATCTTATCAAGGGCACATGCCACGAACATGACATAGCATGGTTGTTGTTGACCTTGATCACCTGGCTGTTATAAGCCATTTGTCAGGTTTCTCCACTCTTACTCCTTTTCCCCTTTTTCATACTGTTCTATTTGGAAAGAAGTCACTGTGCACAATTAACACTTAAGAATTGGGGGTTTGGGGCACCTGGGTGGCTCAGTAAGTAAGCATCTGACTTTGGCGCAAATCATGATCTCACGGTTCAAGGTTTCAAGCCCCACATCAGGCTCTGTGCTGATAGCATGACCCTGCTTTGGATTCTCTGAATCCCTCTCTCACTCTCTCTTTCCCTCCCTTGTCTCCTCCCTCCCCAATAAATAAATAAACATTAAGAAAAAAAAAGAATGGGGAAGTTATGCTCCACCTTTTTAGAGCACAGTATTCACATAAATTATTTGGAATTCTTCCTCATGGGAGATTTGTCTCTTTCCCCCGTTTATTTATTTACTTAAGCAGTCATATCAGTAAGAACTCATGGGCATTTTTTTTATGTTAAGCTATAATCCAGTACCACTTAATTTTATTGTTTAAATTGTTCCAGCTTTTGCCTTTGAGAGCTCTTCCAGTTGGTTCCTGCATCCCTTGACATACTCTGCCATAGTTGGGTGTGGGGTTCAGCACTAATTCACTTTCTTTCTGGTAACTACAAAAGACTCCAGGCTCATCTAGCATATTTCCTGCCAAAGTCCTAGAATCAGCCATTTTTCCAAGGAACCCTGGATCCTTTTATTGGGAAATGTACTAGAAACCAAGATCTGGGTACTATGCATGCTCTGCTTCTAGAGTGTCATACACTCAGCTAAAAGAGCAAGGAAATACATAAACATATGTGACCCCAGTGTGTACATATAGCTGTAAATATTTCTATGTGTAATCACCTGTCTTTATATAAATTATACATGCCTGCATACTGATGTCTCTAACTATAATTCATTACCACGTGGATTATTCTAAATTTCTCTCCTTGCTATCAGTTACCTCTCCTTACAACAGTGAAAACCCTGGCTCCCAGCATCTGTCACCTATTAACTGTTCAGTTCCAGTATATATATTTTCAGAATTGTAAACCCATTTTCATGTGGAAGCAATTATCAACTGGAATACAGAGGTTATGTACAATTTCTTTTGCCTTCAGTCTTAGAGACGACATTTCCAAAGTAACTTACTTTGCTTCCACCTTCCTCCTTCAGGGAGGTTTTTTGCTTCTATACCTGCCCCTTTCAAGGAGGTTGTTTCATACATTTGTAATACAGTTAGAGTCCCTTCTGCTGGTCTGCATTATTTCCTGGGCTTACTTGGCCTCTAGTGACTTTTTAAAGTTATCATACTTCAAGGTTCACTGTGCTATAGAGTTCTGATTTTGACAAACGAATTGTATCATGTATCTGCCCTTACATAATAGCTTCACTGCCTTAAAGAGCCCCCTGTGCTTCATTTATTCAACCTCTGGCAACCAGTGATCTGCTTACCATCTGTATAGATTTGCCTTTTCCAGAATGATATAAGTGGATTTCATAAATGGATTTATACGGTAATGAGCACCCTTAGCCCAGTGCTACCTTTTCCATATATTCATTGTCTACATATTGTGTAGCTATTACTAAACTCTTTATTCTGTCAAATTAAACCTTTGTCTGGGGGCACCTGGGTGGCTCAGTCGGTTGAGCATCCAGCTTTGGCTCAGGTCATGATCTTGTGGTTTGTGAGTTTGAGCCCTAAGTCGTCAGGCTCTGTGCTGACAGCTTGGAGCCTGGAGCCTGCTTTGGATTCTCTGTTTTCCCCTCTTTCTTTCTGCCCCATCCCTGCTTGCTCTCTGTCTCACTCTGTCCCTCAAAAATGAATAAACGTTTAAAAAAAAAAAAAAACACCTCTGTCCTTGGGCTATACCATACTGCCATACATAACGTAGCTTTATAAGGCTTGATATCTGGTAGAGCAAATTCTCCCACTTCCAGAGTGTTTTAGATATTCCTAAGTCTTGGTATTTTCATTAAAATTTTGGTACCCTCTTTTCAAGTTCCACAAAAACATTTTTTTTAAATTTTGATTGTGAGTACATTGAATCTATAGATAAATCTGAGGAGACTTGGTATAGTATAATAATGAGTCTTCCAATCCATGTATAGGGTGAACATCTCCATTTATTTAGATTTCCTCTAATACTTCTCAGTGAAGTTTTAGAATTTTCTGTCAAAGTTTTGTGTATATTTTGCTAGATTTACTCATAGGCAGTTGTAACTTTTTATTATGAAAAGTTTTAAACCAATAGGAAAGTAGACTGAAGAACATATTGAATTTACATATACCTGTCACCCAGCCTCTTTTGTATTTTCTACCTACACAATTATGTCATCATCTGTCAACAATAATAGCTTTGTTTCTCCCTTTCCCATGCTAAGTCCCTGTTTTTCCTTCCCTCAGTGTGCTTGTTAGGATAGCCAGTGCATGCTGAACGGAAATGGGGATAACCAGTATCCTATCTTCCTAATTTCAAAAGAAAAACTTCAACTTTTTACCTTATATTTATCATGTCACTCTTTTTTTTTTTCTCTTAAATCTACTCTACCTTTGCTGAGAGAGGTTTTTTATTTAAATTACAAATATTAAATTTTAAGGGTGCCTGGGTGGCTCAGTCGGGAACACGTCCAACTTCAGCTCAGGTCATGATCTCACAGTTCATGAGTTCGAGCCCCACGTTGGGCTCTGTGGTGACAGCTCAGAGCCTGGAGCCTGCTTTGGATTCTGTGTCTCTCTCTCTGCCCCTCCCCTGTTCGCTCTTTCAAAAATTAACATTTAAAATATACATTAAATCTTATTAGCTGCATTTTCTGCCATTATTGAGATGATCATATGTTTTTCCTTTATTCTGTTAGTGAGACAGTATATTGATTAATTTTTAAAGTACAAATCATATTTCTGGCATAAAAACAACTAGATAATACGATAGAACAAATGTAAAAGAGTTAGCCATGGGTAAACTCTAGAAGCCGGGGGAAGTCCATTCTATTCTTATATAAACTCCCCCAACGAAAAGTTTCTCTCATGGAAATGTTCCCTAGTTCATTTTACATGAATACCAAAACTTACAAGGATGGCCAAAAAAATAAAAAATTCGAATCAGTTTTCAGATTATTATTGAAACAAAATATTAACAAACTGAATTTAGCAATTTATAAAAGGTAATACATACATCTTGTCATACTAACTGTATTATGCTCCCCTCCATTTTTTCTATTTCAGCTCATTATTTGCTTCAGATCACTTGTTTTAATATGTAATTACATTATTCATTTTTGGTCTGTCTCCTTTTAGAAATCTTCCAGAGTGATATTTTAATGAAGGAAATCACGTAAGGATTGTGTTGTTTATATTTGGATGCTTTTGGTAAAGTGCTTTTCTTTTCTTTTCTTTTTTTTTTTTTGTGGAAATTAAGAAGAAACATGGCGACTATCCTTCTCTCATATTGAAAAGGACATTTTGAAAAGTCATGGACAATCTAAAACCTGCTGTGAAAGTAATGGAGTGAAATGTTGCAGGTAACTTCCTTATTTTGTTAAATGGCAGATTACCAATGGAATGTTTAATTCTTTGTTAATTTCATAGCTCCAAACTGAAGATGCTCATTGTTGAGGTGAGTCCTGGGGGCAGTGCATGGCTGGATTGACCCTGGAGTATTATCTCAAGGGTGAGCATGAAACCAGGGAAGCCAGATCTAAGGGACCGAGGAAATAGTGTTAGAAGGCAAGGCCAGGGAGCATAAGTCCTGAACCTGAATCAGTTGTATGAAGTAGGACAGAGTAAGAGGATATAAACATTCGCCATGGCTAGCCATGACAATTGGATGTGTTTTAATAGTCTGGTTGCTTTAAGGTAATGAGCATTAATGTCACATAGTGGGAGGAGACCAAAGAATCACTCTTATTGGATACTGGTGCTTGATTTAAGATGGTTTGTTTGTGGTGAAGGCCAGGGACTGACTAGCTATACTTGAAACAACACTAAGAGATAGGTAATTATTTTTCCTGTTAACATATGTACCTTTAGGAGCTGAGACTGAAAAGAAATAATTTGAGTTTAAAGTTGTCTAGTAGATGGGGCGCCTGGGTGGCTCAGTCGGTTAAGTGTCTGACTTAGGCTCAGGTCATGGTCTCGCTGTTCATGGGTTCGAGTCCCCTGTCGGGCTCTGTACTAACAGCCAGCTCAGAACCTGGAGCCTGTTTCAGATTCTGTGTCTCTCTCTCTCTGACCCTCCCTTGCTCATGCTGTCTTTCTCTCTCTCTCTCAGAAATAAATAAAACATTAAAAAAAATTTTTTAATTAAAAAATTTAAAAAGTTAAGTTGTCTAGTAGAAGGATCACAAAAGTTGAAAGGTCAAAGAATGCTCCACATGCAACCACAGGAAGTTAATGCTTTGAAACAGGCATTAAGAAAAATGTAGGGACGCCTGGGTGGCTCAGTCAGTTGAGTGTCCGACTTCGGCCCAGGTCATGATCTCCAGGTTCATGAGTTCGAGCCCTGTGTCAGGCTCTGTGCTGACAGCTAGCCTAGAGCCTGGAGCCTGTTTCAGATTCTGTGTCTCCCTGTCTTTCTGTCTCTCCCCCACTTGTGCTCTGTCTCTATCTCAAAAATAATAAACCATAAAAAAAATTTTAAAAGCAAAATGTATTTCTTGGGGTGCCTAGGTGGCTCAGTCAGTTAATTAAATGACATCAGCTCAGGTCATGATCTCACAGTTCATGGGTTCAAGCCCCACATCAGACTCTGTGCTGAAAACTCAGAGCCTAGAGCCCGCTTCAGATTCTGTGTCTCCCCCTCTCTCTCTCTCTCACTGTCTCTTTGCACTTCCCCCACTAGTACTCTGTCTCTGTCTTTCAAAAAAAAATAAATGTTAAAAAATGTTTTAAAAAAAAGAAAAGATTAAATGTCCAACTTCAGCTCAAGTCATAATCTCAGAGTTTGTGGGTTCAAGCCCCATGTCTGTCTCTGTGCTGACAGCTCAGAGCCTGAAGCCTGCTTTGGATTCTNCTCTCTTTAAAAATAAATAAATGTAAATTAAAAAAAAGAAAAATATATTCCCTTTTTTATTTTTTAAGCTTAAAACATTGTTTTAAGTTTATTTATTTATTTTGAGACAGAGAGAGCAGGGGAGTGGCACAGAGAGGGAAAGAGAATCCCAGGCAGACTCCACATCATCAGCATGGAGCCCAGTGTGGGGCTCAAACCCACAAATATGAGATCATGACCTATGCCAAAACCACAAGTCAGGTGCTTAACCAACTGAGCCACCCACCCAAGTGTTCCCCACCTTTTTAAGTTTTATTTAAGTAATTTCTATACCCATGTGGGGCTTGAACTCATGTCCCCAAGATTAAGAACTGTACCCCCCTCTGACTAGCCAGCCAGGAACCCCCCTAAAAAATACATTTCCAGTAAGGCTAAATAGTTTTATAAACATTAAATTTTGTCAGCTACTAAATAACTGGATGAATAATTAAATATTTGCAGCTTAGTAAGACAAAATCATTTTGTAAAAATCATTTATTATTTAAGTAAGCTGTATGCCCAACATGAGACTTGAACTCATGACCCTGAGATCAAGTCACATGCTCTACATATTGAGCCAAACATCTCCCATTCTGTAAAAATTACAATGAGATTTTTCTAGGTACTAAATGACTGGATGAATAAATATCTGCCAGTTTCATATGGTTGAATTCATCCTGATAGGATAATATATTTAAGCTAAAAATAAGGAGGGAATAAAATGTTTTTGAAACTTCAGAGCATATATTTGAAAACATAATCAGGTTTTAGAATTGCCTATAATTTTATTTATATATCTTCATTGTTTTTTTGTATTTTTATATTTTACAACATCTGTATTGTTTACTCTATCTTTTTTTTAATGTTTATGTATTTTTGAAAGAGAGCAAGCAGGGGAGGGGCAGAAGATCTGAAGCAGGCTCTGTGTGACAGCAGAGAGCCTGATGTGGGGCTTGAACTCATGAACTGTGAGATCATGATGTGAGCCAGAGTTGGACACTTAACTGAGTGACCCAAGCTCCCCTGTTTATAGTATATTTTTTCCTGAAACATGCTGAAAGCTTTTTGGGGAATGAAGCAGGTTTGGGGAATGAAGCAGGTTGTAATAAATAAAAATAAGTGGTTTTCTTTTTTATTCGACAGGAAAGATTGTCTAAAACTAATGAAATATCTTTTAGAACAATTGAAAATAAAGTTTGAAAAACGAAAGGAACTGGAAGAATTCTGCTCTTACCATGTGAAAACCGCCTTCTTTCATGTATGTACTCAGGAGTCACAAGACAGTCACTGGCACACCAGAGACCTGGAGCTCTGCTTTGATAACTGTGTGACATACTTTCTTCAGTGCCTCAAGATAGAACATCTCGAGCATTACTTTATTCCTGGATTCAATCTATTCTCTCGGGACCAAATAGACAAAATAAGTAAAGAATTTCTATCACAGGAAATTGAATATGAAAGGAACAATGGATTTCCAGTTTTTCATAAATGTTGAAATTATATTTTTAAAAAGAATCAATTAGAGTTTATAATATTGAGAGAAATTTATCACATCAGTGATTATTTAAAATGAATGTAAATCATTTAATCCTCTGTAGTCCTAATGAATTCTAATCAGTATAAACAGATTTGTTATCCTAGGAAAGAGATTAGTCAGGAAATAAGAAGCAGGAGTGTTTACAATCTAAGAAAGCTTTACCAGACTGGAATGAAAAGGACAAAATACATATCGCCTGAATTAAGTTCATCAAGCATTTACTAACACCACTTCCCACCTAGCACAAATGTGTGGAAGGTTGCAAGAGACAACATTAGAAATGATCATTGCTTCCATTAAAATGGTAATTTGTTCAATGTTCAAATATATTTAGAAGCAGTGTCCTGTCACATGCCAGAATCGGTAAGAAGGAAATGAAAAGATAAGTTCTACATCATCTCTGCATGTCCCAGGAAATCTATGTCATAACAAAATATAGAATAATACACAGGTAAATATAAAACATGCAACTTACTTTAATTTTTAGTAACACTTTTATATGTATTTCTGAAAAGGTAATAAATGCACATGTCCAATAGTCAGAGAAACAGGTACTTCCGAACCTGATATTTCCAAATGTTACCCTTTGTCCTCTGTGCTCACATAGCATTCAACTCAGAAGTAGCCACTGTTTGTTAACTTTTTCCTATTTGTATATTTTGCACATTTTCTACTGGCAATTTTACTATATTCTCAATTTTTGTACAAATTCTTATAGTTAGGATACTTAGGCATTGTTGGTTGTCTGTGTAACAAATAACTTGTCCCCTTGTGTGGAGTGTCTTTAGCATTTTTGGTGTCATTTAGTAAACAAAGTTTTAAAATTTTAATGTAGTTGAATGAATCAGTCTTCTCCTTTATAGTCAGTCTGTGCATTTTATAGATCCCGTTTAACAACCAACTACATTTGAACATACTAAGAGAAAGATTAGACATTTGGAGGAGAGTTTTAGGGACAGTGAATGCTAAATAAAAACTAACGTGTCCAAGAAAAGTCTGATTTGATAATGTGGCGCAGCTGTAGTTATATGTGAAGTTAAAGTTAGGAGGATAAAGAAACAAGCTGACTGCCTGTTTATAAGGCGATAGTGAGGTGGCGGGGTTGGATTCTATAATTTTTTTAATTTTTTATTTGAGAGAGACAGCGTGAGCAGGGGAGGGTCAGAGAGAGGGAGACACAGAATCTGAAGACAGGCTCCAGGCTCCAAGCTGGCTGTCAGCACAGAGCCCGTCGGAGGGCTCGAACCCACGAACCGTGAGATCATGAACTGAGCCGAAGTCTGATGCTTAACCGACTGAGCCACCCAGGCGCCCCGGATTCTAATTTCTGATTGCTGCATAACAAGTTATCACAATTTTAGTGGCTTAAAACACATTATCTCGGTGTTTGTGGGTCAAGATTCTGAGCATGGCTCTGCACGGGGCCTCAAGGCCATAATCAAGGTGTCACCTGGGGCTGCTGTCTCACTTGGGGCCAGACGGAGAAGGATCCACCTTTGATGGCAGTATTTATGTCCTTGCAGTGGTAAAGCTGCAGCCAGAGGTTGCCCTTAGCTGCCTTTGGTTCCTCACCATGTGAGCCTCCCAGCATTGGCAGCCCACACAACATGGCAGGTGGCTTCCAAGCTCAAGGGAGGGAGAGACTCCAGCAAGAAGTTGTACTACAGTCATATTTAATGTAATTCCAAATAACCATGTACATTCCATATCTTTTACCATTCCAGTTGGTTAGAAGCAAGCCACAGGTCCCACGCACACTCAAGGGTTAGGGAATCCCTCAAGAGTGTTGTGTGTCAGTTTGGCCAACTATAAACATAGGGGCACAACAGTCCCCACAAGACGAGCCTTACCTGACACCAATTGCAGTTTCAGGAGATTCCCAAAAGCATTCTTAGGTTTGATAATTCACTGGGAAGATTCAGAAAACTCATTGAAGCAGCTACACTCTTAATGGTTGCAGTTTATTACAGGATAAATACACAGGTTAAAATTAGCCAAGGGAAAATCACTCAGCAGACTGAGCAGGATACCTAACACAGAGCTTCTATTCTTTCCCTGTGGAGTCGTGGATGCATTCTTCTCTTGGCATCTGTGTATAACAATACACATGAAATACGGCCAACCAGGGAAGTTCCCTGAGCCAGTGTTTTATTGAAACTCAGTAGTTGACTCCCTACATGTCGAACCACTCTGGAGGTGAAGTATTATGATCCAAAGGCCCACCATAAATCACTTTGTTAGGCTTTCTGGGTTGTTCCAAGGGCTTAGTAATTATCTGCCAGAAGCCAATGAGTTAGGTTCATATCTTTATTAGCTAGATATACACCCCAGGAGGTTGAGTCCTGGAGTCACCCTAACAGCATACCCATCACAGGGTTGATTTCTCTTACAATGGGAAATCAGTGGATAATACCAAATTAGAAAAACCAAGAAAATGTAATATAAACAAGTTATTTAGATGAAGTGGTTGCATCTTGCCAATGGAAAATGAAGGGGAAAAAAGGTCTGAGGACTACTTTTTAAAAATAAGCTATATGTAGGGTCTCCAACCTTCCTCATTGGCACCAGAATCAGTGCTGATTGAGATCAAAGTTAATATCAGAGAGGCAAACATGCTTCAGAGGGGCTGCCCAGCACTCTGAGCCCAGGGCCCAGCAGAAATTGGGCCCTGATCTCCAGGGCATCCCCCCTGAAATCTGGCCCAAGGGACCCCCTGTGGCTCTAGTGGAAAGCCCCATCTGGTTTTTCTCTTGAGAATGAGCTGGGGAGGGGCAGAGAGGGTACATAGGATCTGAAGCTCTGTGTTGACAGCAGAGCCTGACCTGGGCTTTGAACTCATGAAACCATTAGATCATGACCTGAGCTAAGTCAGACACTTAACCCTGAGACACCCAGGTGCCAGGGTGTTTTTGAGAAAGATACTGTAGGGATCCCATCTGTCCACATTCCTTGAAAGAGCCCAAGGATTGCTTTCTCAGAGAAGGAAAACAAAACTTCTAGCAAGGAACCTGCTAGAGAGGACCTCTTTTTTTTAAGACAAGCAGTATCCCTGGCACCCTGACCACCACTCCTGTGCTGTATGCCCTGAATGTGGAAATCTGGACACTAGAAACTTGGAAATGTCTCATAGAGGTGATCTTCCAGCTAGCTGGAGACCCTTGGCTCTGCCCCCACCTCCACCCTAGGCCATTGGTCTGTATTGTCTGTCTTTGAGGGGCTGCTGGGTTGGGATCAGGAGACGTGGCCAGAGCCTCACCAGTGCCGTGTCCAAAGTTAACCAAAGTCTGCAGGGTCCCTATGAAGCCCTAGGCCCCAGACAACTCTCTCAAATCTCCCTGCCAGCTGTCAAAAGAGAAAAGATTGTCTTTCTGTGCTGCAATCTGGATTCTGACTTAGTCTATTGAGCTTCCTCTGGTAAAATTATGAAAATGTTCACATATACACAGAAGTAGAGGATAATATATCACCTTGCTTCCAACAAGATCATTTCACTCTTCTGGTTTCATCTGTGGTCACTGAGTTTGAAATTATACATTTTTCACTTCTAGATGTTTTATCTGGTTCTTATTCTCCTATGCTATGGCACTTTTTAAATTTTTTTTTTTTTTTTTTTTTTTTTTTTTTTTTTTTCCCTTTGCTTTTGCCCTTTTTAAATTTTTTTTTTTTTTTTTTTTTTTTTTACTTTTTAAATATTTTTGAGAGAGGAGAGAACATGCAGAAGCAGGGGAGGAGAAGAGGGAGGGAGACAGTCTGAAGCAGGCTCCAGGTCTAGGCTGTCAGCAGAGCCCAATGCGGCGCTGGAACTCATGATCTGTAAGATTGTGACCTGAGCTGAAGTCAGATGCTTAACCAACTGAGCCACCCAGGCTTCCCTTCAGGAAACTACTTTTGTATGATTGTGTAGTAAGAGGAGGTAAAGCCAAAGTCTTAATACAAGTAACTATCATGTACAGAACAAGAAAACTACTCAAATTATAAAGGGAAGTTGGGGAATGTGATTAGTCCAAGAATCTTCCATGGAAATGAATTTTTTGAGGACTTATTTTAGCCTATAGGCTGAAACAAGCGCTGTTGCATATCCTGGTCTCAAATTTTTACTCTTTCATTTAGAAGGTAAAGCGTAATCATTTAAGAAAACAGAATTAAAGGGGTACTAAAAATGACAGATCACCTTCCCTTTATCTTTTTCACTGCCATGACATCTGAACAGACTTTGACTCTTTAAAGACTGACCTTAATAGAGCAGCACTTCAGGAGATAAAATGTACTTTTATTTTTAAATAAAAAGATAAGTGGGAAATTAATGCTACATTCCTTAATAACCATGAAAAAAATTAAACTCAAAGTTTAAATGTTTGATTTTATTAAAGGTATAAAATACTGAATTCTATCTTATTTAACACTATTATTTTAGAATCAGTCATCTCTTCATACAACCAGTATGTTTGCAGTATTTCCACATATCCGAAAGTTTCTAAGGTCTTGAAATCTGAAAAAATAAGTAGAGAAAATCAAACTGCAATTCAAGCCTTTAAATTTTAATCTGTGATAAAATTCATAAACAAAACCTGCCAGGCTAACCATTTTAAATATACAGTTTAAATACACTCATTGTCTGAGAGCCACTCTGCAAACTTATCTTGCAAAACTAAGAATCTATAGCCATTAAATATCAAATTTTCCCCCTTTGACTGGTGCCTGAAAACCACTTTCTCTAGGAATTGACTACTCTTAGGTACCTAGGTTAAGTGGAATCACACAGTATTTGTCCTTGGCTGGCTTATTTCACTTAGCATAATGTCCTCAAGGTTCACCTATGTTGTGCCTATGTTGTCAGAATTTCCTTTCATACACCAATTAGCTTCTCTGTTCATGCCTGGATTGCCTTCACCTTTTGGCTATTATGAATAAAGGTGCTGTGAGCTTGGGTGGACAACCCTCTTAGGGACCCTGATTTTATTTCTTTTGGAGATTATACCCAAAAGTCAGGAACTGCTATTTTGCAGTGGATGCACACCATTCCCACCAACAGCACACAAGGGTCCCAGTTTTACCCTTCCTTGTCAAAACTCATTTTGTGTATTTGATAGTAGCTATTCTATAATAGCCATCTGAATGTGTGTGCGGCAATCTCAGTGCAATTTTTATTTGCATTTCCACAGTGATTAATATGGCTGAGGATCTTTTCATGTTCGCTGTCCATTTGTGTATCTTTAGAGAAATGTGTATGGACATCCTTTGCCCACTTCTTAATCAGGTTGTTTTGTTCAGTTTTAGTAGTTCTCTATAAACACTAATATCTTCAGATATGATTTGCAAAATAGCTAGAAGTATTAATGTAAGCAAATGTAAATCAGAGACAAATACTATTTTACTCGTGGAATTTAAGAAAAAAACAAGAAGACAGACTTAGAGAACTGATGGTTATCTGAGGGGAGATGGTTATCTGAGGGGAGGTGATGGGAGAGATAGGTGAAATAAGTGATGAGCACCAGGTGGCTGTGTGTTCAAAAATATCCTCCTAACTGGACATATGAATTCATATGGCCCATACTGGACATTTAGGTTATTCTTCTACTACAAATATTGCAATAATGAATCTTATGTAGACATATATATAAAATACATTCCTGAAGTAATTGCTGAGAAGGTATTATGTATTTGTAATTGATACATTATCGAGTTTCTCAGAGCTTCTTGCAAATTTATATTTTGACCAACTCCATTATACTCTACATGAGATTTCTATACCACTTAAGTTAATTTTTCAACTTTCAAATTAATACAACTCTAAATGAGATATATTTCCTAAATTTAGATAACAGGTAGTAATAAGCCTGTTATCTTTATTGTGCAAATGATTCTTCGAGATAATGCCAATTGCACTAAACACATAACAGCGTAGTTAAGGAAAACAGGCAGTTTGAAAGTTAAATTTTACCTTTTTTGTAAGTAAGCTGGTACTTTAACAAGGGCATTAGTAATAACACGTTTTGTATTTCCCTTGGGTCTTCCCCCATTTTTCTCTTTCTCTTCTCAGTCTATTTGCCTTATATCGTTCAGCCATTGCTCTAAGTTCATCTGGGATGCTCTGAAACATTAAATGCGTGTTAATAGGAATGAGTTTTCAGAGTAAAAGCTTTTCTTGGGTGCTTAAAAAAAACTGGAATACTTTGAGAGCTTGAGCAGGTAAAGGGTAGAGAGGAGACACAGAATTTTAAAGCCGGCTCCAGGCTCTAAGCTGTCAGCATAGAGCCCAACAAAGGGCTTGAACTCACAAACCATGAGATCATGACCTGAGCTGAAGTTGGATGCTTAACCAACTGAGCCAACCAGGAGCCCTAAAGTAAAAGCTTTCACAGTTCGAGGGTTTGAGCCCCATGTTGGGTTCTCTGGCTTGTCAGCCAAGAGCCTGCTTCCAATCCTGTCCCCCACTCTCTGCCCCTCCCCTGCTTGCTCTCAGAGGTTAACATTAAAAAAACTATCA
Organism: Crocuta crocuta; assembly: GCF_008692635.1. NCBI lineage: Eukaryota > Metazoa > Chordata > Mammalia > Carnivora > Hyaenidae > Crocuta > Crocuta crocuta. The sequence goes on from NW_027527569.1 coordinate 4,057,601, forward strand.
TTTATCAAAAAATAAATGAATAAAACCAGACAGATCTTTAAAAACTTCCATGACTATGCTACCATTGCCTGCTCGCACAGCCCTTCCCAGTTGCTTGCCAGTCCATTAAGTGCCATAACTGGTGCCACTTTATGTTCTCTTAGCATTGGGCCTGAATGTTCCCTTGCTAGAATGTTTCCCTTCTCCACCCCATTGGCTTCTTCCCCAGTATGATCTCCCCTGGTGCTCACTGCCGTTAGATCAGTTTCCCCAATTATAGGCTTTAGCCCTCTTAACATGTTTAATATCTGTTCTCACCTGACAAGCACTCTAACGACTGGCACTTCGAATACATGAAGTTATTTGAACACCAGAAAAGTGATAAAGAGTTCTGAGTTGTTGATTCTCACCTGGCGTGTTCTTTCTAGAATATTAATTAACTCGCCAGCAATACTCCAATCATTTCTTGTGATGAGAGTAATGGACGTTCCAGTTTTCCTATAAAAGGGAGGGGGAGCTCATGTAATTCATTTTAATTTGTACTCATTATTCAGTTAGCAAAATAAAATAGCAAAACCTCAAACTTTTCCACAAGCCCAAATATGTATTATGCCTTAAAAGTTAGCATTCCAACAGCAATTTGGAATCTCAATAGTCTGGAGCTGTTTTGTTTTATTTTAGAGGGAAGAATGTGCATGTAAATGGGGGAGAGGCAGAGAGGAGAGAGAGAATCTCAGGCAGGCTTCATGCTCAGTGTGACCCTGGTATCATGACCTGAGTTGAAACCCAGCATCAGATGCTCAACTGACTGAGCCACCCAGACACCCCGGTTTCAACCATATTTGCAGGGTTATTTGTGAGTGGTGCTCTCATTGGGGAAACAGATCCTCTTCCACAAGGACAGTAGAGCAACCACTGGGTGTAGTTCAGTGTGACCCTACAGATATGAAGCAAAGAGTAGAATAAGAAACAGCTGCAGCTAATCAAGGGGGGCGCCTGGTTGAATATGAAATAGGCCAATTGGACAGGAATAAAGTAGCAAAGCAACTGACCTAGACAATTTACAGGCAAATTACAGGCAAGACCAAAAATAACATTTTTCTAGCTAAGAATCATTTGTGGAGTAATAGTTGGCTTCTTTCATACGTAGATTGACCTTACCCTGCTCTTCCAGTCCGGCCTACTCTATGTACGTATTCTTCAATGTTCCGGGGGAAGTCGTAATTATAAACGTGTGTGATGTCATGAATATCAAGACCTCGAGATCCTAGATCTGTGGCGATCAGTATTCTTACTTTACCTAAAGAGTAAAACCAAAAGAATATATATTCTTGCATAAGCCAACCCAAGACACATCACAAAAGTGTATTCTCCCCTAATATCTAATTGGGTGAACCATTACTTTTCATATTAAAACACTTAGAAGACAGTGAAAATGGGAAAGGGATTTACAGTCTTTTTTAAAAACTGCTGGCAAGTTACAACACAATACACATAATTGTTCGGCCTTACTGCAAGTTATTACCTTTGCAATAATTTAAATTATTACTTTAAATATTAGTTCTTACAGTTTGGATAGCTCTGAAAATCTGACTAAAATATTCCTGAGTGTGCATACCTGTTTTAAAGTTTTCTAATGCTCTTTCCCTATCTTTTTGTTCTCTGTTGCCATGTAGGGACTCCACTGATATATGTTGCAGAATCAGGTCACTCGTTAAGTGATCGGCACTGAAAAAAAAGATGAAGTCGGTGATCTTACGTGCTTATTCTAATACCATTATCAATTCACTACTTTGACTACTAGCAGACAACAAAAATTATAAGACATATATACCCTATTTGAAATTAGTATACAAATAGAGCTATTGCTAAACATGTTTGATGATTCAATGATATAAAAATACTTACACAGCTTTTCTGCTAACAAAGACGATGACTTTCTCTTTCTGAGACATGCTTTCTATAAAATCTTGTATATGAGATCGCTTTTCTTCTTCTGTGGTGACAATTATGTTTTGTTTCACTGTACTTACAGCCTAAAGGAGTCAAATACCAATACATCAAAATGGATAGGCAGACACAATACACATCTATTGCTATCACTGGTTAAGTTTTAATAAACTGCTAAGGGGGGAAAAAGGCAGATCCTCTCAAAATGACCTGTTTCTACTCAAAGATTTATTATAGTTCGGCCTCGTGCTTCATACTGATTCAACCAAGCCAGAGTTGGAAATTTGAATACTTGGAAGTTAGTTGAGCAATTAGTTACCATTGTTGGAAAATAAGCAGAGGGCGGGCTCATGTTATTAATAATGGAGGATGATCAGTTTAGGACCAGAGTTTCCATTCAGAATATTCTGACACTTTAATGCAAAATCTAAAAATATCAGATACAATTTAACCCAGAGATAAAATAGATTTTAATCTTTTAATGAAAGGAATGCCATATCTACCCAAACTTTTCATGCATTCTAATGAAATGAGCATTGACAATGACCTGTCACTAATGTTTGTGATTAAAAGATCAATTTTTATTTTTTTAATGTGTTTTATTTTTGAGACAGAGCATCAACACGGATGGGGCAGAAAGCGGGGGGGCGGGGAGGAGGGGGACACAGCATCTGAAGCAGGCTCCAGGCTCTGAGCTGTCAGCACAGCTGAACCATGAACTGAGATCATGATCTGAACTGAAGTTGGATGCTCAACCAACAGCCACCCAGGTGCCCCAAAAGATCAATTTTTCAATAGTGATTAACTGAAGTCAACTTCAATTAAGTGGAAGGCCGTAGAAATTTTATACAGGAGATAAAAATGGGGTTGCCTGGGTGGCTCAGTCGGCTGGGCTGCTGACTTCGGCTCAAGTCATGATCTCTGGGTTCATGGGATCCAGACCCTCGTCAGGCTCTGTTCTGACAGCCAGCTTAGAACCTGGAGCCTGTCAGAATCTGTGTCTCCCTCTCTCTGACCCTCCCCTGCTCATACTTTCTCTCAGAAATAATACATTAGAAAAAAAATTTTTTTAAGAGACATAATGGAAATTTTTATGGATTGTATAGGTACTGATATCTGAACGTACTGATCCATTGTAACTTCACCAAAACAGACACACATTCACATGTTGACCTTGTTCAGATTCTGATTTTAACAGTATTAATAAAAAATGAGATATCAGGGAAATAGGAAAGGAATGGATATTTGAGCGTATTGATTGTATGTTAAAATTAGTCTTCAATGTATACTGAAGTTTTAATCAGTGAATCACACAGCTAAGATTTTCTCTATAGTTAGGGAGCAGAGTAGACATGCCAAAACAGAAATTATAATTCTCATAATTAAAAAATATTTTTGGTAATAGTAATAAAAAACAAGCTTACAACTAGGTCCAAAGTACCAACGTAAACGATCATAGGATCTTTCAAATAAGACTCTGCAAGTCGACGGACAGCATATGGCCACGTTGCACTGAAAATATGAAACATTAAAATCTTATTATGAAACAAAAAGTATTGTTTCCCTAAGAATGCTATGAATCAGATTACCCATGGAAGACAAACTGAGTACTTTTAAATAAGGAGGACTTTTATAGAATGTATACTTCACAAAAGATCGCTCAACTAGAATGAAGCTACTAGATGAAACTTTTAAATAAGTTGAATAAACAGGTTTACAAACTAAAAGTGATGGAAACCTATGCCTTAATTTCTAAGGTAAAATGAACTCAAGGGTTAGATTAGTTTTCTCTTGCCCCCCCCCCAAAAAAACCAGTATTTTGTCAGCATATTGTCAGCAGTCAAAAAACCAAGTGCATATGCAAAATAAAAGCATTAAGTGTACTGAATGGACATCAAAATTCAAATGTTTCTTCATCCATACATAAATCACCTTTTGTACTTTCAACAGTAATTTTAACAAGGGAACTGTTAGTAACAAATGAGTTAAGTTTAATATATTCCCAATTATATACTATTCTTTTTAATGTCTAATAATGGCACAAAGTTTACATAAGTCATAAGAAAATCAGGCTCATTTAAATAATATTGGTTTTCAGTTTTATCTTGGCAAAAAACTATCCAGTAATAAGGACAGGGGATTGTTTTCAAATGTGAGGCCCTCTATTGAAACACAATCTCCCCTCCATGAGTTCCCTGTATGTTTTCATACCTGTAACATACCTTTAACTTAGGAAATCTAATAGTCATCATTATCCTACTAAGTTGAATTGCTATACAAAGTGATGACATGTCTTCCACCTAAGCATCGCAGATAATTTCATGCAATTCTCAAATACTGTAGAGAATTAAGAATGGAGTCTAGTCCAGTGATTTCTATTCTGGAACTAGCAATTCAGCATGTACCTACCTGGTCATAATTGTCTGCCTGTCTGGGCGCACGTCTAATAAAATCTTCATTATCTGGGGCTCAAACCCCATATCTAACATCTTGTCAGCTTCGTCTAACACCTGCATTAAAAAATGATTGTGGCTACATTAGATATGGGAGGTAACTTATCTATACTCTCCATTAACATACTAAAATAAAGTAATTCTTTCTCTTAAGCCACTAGTTTTTAGAATGCCCATTTATTTTGAGAAAGACAGTGGGAATGGAGGAGAGTCCCACACAGGATCCCTCTCACCAGTAAGGTGAGATCATGACCTGAGCCAAAATAGAGAGTGGAAAGAGTCTGATCCTTAACTGAGACACCCAGGCACCCCTTAAGCCACTATTTTAATTTCTTCAGTACAAGTAGGTGGGGATCTGCAGTTATAACACGGATTGACATTTTTTAAGCAGTCTAAGCTGTTTCTTGATCTAATGAAAAAAATGTTAACTGTCTAAATAAAATATCTACATGGATTTTAACTTTCTTCTGTACCTGACATTTTCCAACATTTATAAAATTGAAAGTTTTTTTTTAAAATAGAATTCTTAATAATCATTAAGGTATTAGAGGTAATGGAACATATTCCTAGGATTTAAAACCATTACAGGGGCAACTGGGTGGTTCAGTTAAGCATAGACCTTTGGTTCAAGCCCTGCATCGGGCTCTGTGCTAGCAGGGAAGCCTGCTTGGGATTCTCTTCCCCTCTCCACTCGTGCTCTCTGCCTCTCAAACTTAACAAAATCATTACAAAATGAATAGTATTCTTAAAGTCTGTTTTAGTTAAGAATTCTGTTCTTCCTCCGAGTATCCCAACCCGTCACTCCATGATTACCAAGTAAGTAATGCTTCTCAGGTCGACAAAGTTATTCATCTGTAGATCATTTAGTCTTCCAGGAGTTGCAATGATAATATCGACTCCTTTTTTCAGTGCCTGTATTTGATCATTTCTATCTCCTCCACCATATATACAAACACTTAAAAAAGAAGAGGTACATGTTTAGGCAAGGAGTGTCCCATTACAATGCAAAATCCCAACCAAAACATTGTGTGCAAAATAAAACCAAAGGTATGTAAATCAGAAAGTGAAAGATACCTTCTGGGTAGTATTTGTCCCTTTTCTATGACTATCCACACCCACTAGCCCTCAGTGATACCCTAAAGAATCATATTTGTATCACTTTTACTTGATGTCACTGCCTGATCTTTGATTTAGAGTGGGGTAATGCCTGACCCATCCTGAGCCAATCAAGATTCTCTAAATGTGTAAAAAATGGGGACAATGAACAATAATCTGTAAAAAAAAAAAAAAGATGACTTGCTATAAAAAAGGAAAAAAAGGGGACAATGTATAAAGCTATGAATTATTCAAATGCTGATACAAAAATAGACAATGAAATGACATACCTTTTAAGGCCTTTATATGAATACTTAGAACATTCCGTTTGAACTTGAAGAGCCAATTCCCTAGTGGGTGTAAGGACTAACATCCCCGGTCTGTTCCTTTTTTCTTTAATTCTTTGGAGAAAAAACAATTATTAACATACCTGTCTCAGTTACATACGGTACATTCTTTCACTGCTTTCAGAGTTTGTAGCAATGAATGTCAGAAGTCATATATTCACCACAAAATGTGGACTATAGAAAGATGGCACACCACAATGCCCAAGGGCGCAGATACCAGCCTTCATTTAATATGGCCAATGCCTTCCTGTGTCAAACATTCTTTCACAAATTGCATTGGACATGATAATTTAAACATTTCCAGTATTTCACTATTTAAGACTACCTACAAATACTTTGTCAGCTTATACTCTACGGAGCACAGTATAAGTGCTTTACCCTGAGGCTAAGCATACTTTGACCAATGCAACAGAGAAACTTTAATTGCATTTTTGATATCCATTATCTCTTAAGCCCCTATGAAGAGAACTGAGCTGTAGAAATTCTTACACTGGTTGCAAATCCAGATGGATGAATCCAGGCATTAAATATGACAATGTCTTCCCAGTTCCAGTCTGAGATACTCCTATAAGATCTATTCCTTGCAGCACTATTGGCCAGGACTGTGACTAAAACAGAAATATTAAAAGTGCATCTGTTAGTCAAATGCTCCCCACTCCCTGGCCCAAACTTCAACCTTTTTGCTGGGCCCTAGTCGTAGAGGGGATGCTCAAGGGATAGTTACTCTCTGGCAACTTTAACTTCTAATAAGATATTGTTTGGGGGGAAAGGTCAGTAAACTATTAGAATCAAAAGGATACCTGGATAGGTGTCGGCTTCCTGAATCCTGCCTTTTTAATGTTGTCCATGACATCTGGGTAATGTTTAAAGGCCTCCTCAAAAGTACATGTAGGATTTGGTATCTGACGCTTCTGATCATTTTTCAAGTCATCACACATTACATTATAATTTTCTTTCCTTTAAGGAAGAAATAGAGTATTAGTGGCTTTGGTCAGTTTATTCCCAAACAGAAATCTTTCCCAGCATTAGTTCATCCTATCTAGAAATTCAACTGCAACTCTAAAACTACAGAAAAACAAATAGAAGTGAGCCCATCTTTTTCTTACCAGATATAGCTAACAGAGGGAAAAAGATACATCATGTGGGCCAATGAGATTTCATGGAAAGGTGAAGAACAGAGCCTGAAAATCACATACTTCGTGATTTAAATCAGAGTTGGCAAACAAGGCTCTCCAATGTCCATATACATTTCCTTAATTTATCCTCAACAATCCTGTCAATGGGAATTACTCTCATTTGATAAGTGATCACTTGTCAAAAGTCTGAGTCCTATCACAATCTTAGGATAACTGTTCTTTCTGCTCTCCCCTAACATCTTAGCTTTGTAACAAGACAGAGAAATCATGTTGCTCTTAGGAACCTTTAATTCCAAATAAGCACCGAACAGATGCTGATAGTCATATGCCAACTTATGATTTACCAGTTGTAGAGATAATTCTCTAAAACTGCTGTTCAACACAGTAGGCACTAACCACACATGAGTCTTAAATTTTTAAGTTAAAAACTCAGCTCTTCAATTATACTAGCCATGTTTTAAAAGTTCAATAGCTATGTAAACAGTAACTACTGTTTTGGACAGTCTTTTTTCAGTCTTTGCAGAAAGGTTTCTTGGATAGCAATGGTCAAATAGTTCATGTAGGATGTAACTAAATTTGTGTGAATACCAGAAGTATAGTCTTCATATCCAGTAATATCAAATGTTTGCCTAATGAGTTAATAAAAATACTTAAATGAATAAAACTACTCACCTCCAAATAGCCACTTGCTCTTGTGTCATTGAACTTGTTGTTTCTGACTCTATGTAAAAGTTTTTCTTAATTGCAGGTAAATCTGGAACAAAGATGAACATTAAAACTTTGATAAATCAGGATTTATATTTCATTCAAATTTATTCAAAGTAACAGAAATCAAACTAAAACATTAAATTCACCTTACAGTTTTAGACCATTCTTTGCCAGTCAGGCTTAGTCTAGTCTCTTAAGAGATCTCCTGTTCTGGTTTGTCTTTCAATTACATTTTTCATCTGAGAAAGAGAGGCTAATAAAGTTTAAGAGAAAGAATGCTTTACAAGACAATCATGCCAACTGATGAATTTTCTCCAACACAGTAGTCTGATTTTCTTTTCTTTGAAGGTCCATTTTTGTTTACATAGAGTATTTCATATTCCACTTTGAGGCTATGTTTTCTTTCTTCTATGCCTAGCATACTTCCTCCACAAACTTGAATCTTTTCTGGACCCCCATCCTAGATCTCCCTACCACATACTCCTCAGGGTGGCACTGGTAACTTAACATGCAGATAGGCTGACCACTGAAGTAATCATCGTAAATATTTCACTATTAGTGCATCAGCTTTTTAATTTAGAGAGAGCATAAGTGGGGGAGAGGGGGAGAATCTTAAGCAGGCTCCACTCAGTGCTGAGCCCATCACACATTTTAGATGATGTTGTATTGCTGCCTTGTGATAGCCAAAATTAGTGTCTGAATTTAGACTGATATTTAGTGGATATGATATGAAACATACTCCACATAATTCCAAGTGAGAATCTCATTTAAAATTAAAGCAAATAAAAAACCCTAACCTCTTCAAGAACTGTATGGGTTTGTTTTTTTTTTTTCTTAAATATTTTTCCCTTTTTATTTTGCTCTTGTCAGCCAGGACACTCCAGAATCAATTTTTCCTCAACCGCATCCAACAATGTTAATCCCTTACTGTTGTCATGTTCATTGCCTTCATTTTCTCCTTGGGCCTGGTTCTTTATTAAACTCTTGCTACGAGTTACCTCAAATAAGACAGAAGTTTAATTTTTAAAGTTTACTTTTTTCAGAAGAGAACTCAAATGGAGAAGGGACAGACAGGGAGACAGAATCTGAAACAGGCTCCAAGCTGAGCTGTCCATGCAGAGCCGGATGTGGGCCTCAATCCAACTGAGCCATGAGATCATGACCTGAGCCAAAGACAGATGCTTAACCGACTGAGCCACCCAGGCTCCCCCATTAAGTTTAATATTTTAATTTCCCATTTATAGCACTGATTACAGCATAGAAAACACAAATTTTGCTCCAGGGACTAATAGCAACATTTAATATCTTATTATCATTTTTCATATTGATTTCATTACTAGAAATAAGAGCCATTGTAAGAGAATGAAACCCTCAAGAGGATGCTGCCCACTGCCCCCACTTTCTCCATCTGATCTACCCAAACGGAATCCACTCTAACCACCAATTGCTACCACTGGGGAGGCTGGGGGAGGGATCCACCATTATTTCTCCATAGAATTTTGATTATAGGCTGGAGTTATTCCACCTGCATCTTTCTGTACAACTAATTCTAAGTCTTAAATATATATCTTTTTAATATATATGATCTTCTGCTTTTCCTACTTCCAGCCCTTTCTACTGCTCTCTCACTCTTCCTCTGCTGGTAGTAGCCATGTGCCCCTGGTTTCCCCTCCCCCTTGTACGTGGGGAAGAAGGGTTTGGAGCAGTTACCCTTCTTTCCCTCTTGCTGATGGGCAGATTCAGCAAGAGCATCCATATCCTTACTGTGTTTGGAGTGGGTTTGATTCTGCGTGAGGCAGGTCCTAGGGGCAAGGGAAGGGAAAAGCAGTTCTTCCCTCAGCTGGCTGTCATCAAGCTGCAGGCCCCCTCATCCCAACTCACAGCTGAGAGAGAAACCACATTACCGTGACAGCCCCCAACCTATTGCCAACCTTCCCCTTCAGTCACCCTGACCTCTGGTGCTCTGAGCCTTGTTCTGACCATTGTCAGGATGAGTATTTGGGTGTAGGTAAATGGAGGTGGGGGGTGGGAGGGGATGGAACCAACTTTCTGTAATTTATATTGTATTTTTTCTTCAATATGTAACCAATCAGTAGCTTGTCAATATACTCAGCCAATTGATTAAAAAAAAAACAAAAACAAAAAAAAATAAAAACAAAAAAACAAAAACAAAACAAAAAACAAAAAAACCCTCAAGGTTAAAAAGCCCAAAACACCAAGAGGTACACCAACACTAAATCAACTTTTTAGGATACAGCACTAACCTTCCCACTTTTTCTTTTTCCATTTCAAAGCATCTTCTCGAATCTGATCCCAATCAATCAATGGCTGATTCTCTGTACTATTACCCTCTGTCCTTAAATCTCTTCCAACAGAAGGTTGGAATGCAACAATATCTGTTAAAATATTTATCAAATTAGTTTAAACAAATCCTAATTGTATAAATTACCCCACTTTACTGTTGTGTTTAAAAAAAGACAATAGGGGCTCCTGGGTGGCTCAGTTGGCTCAGGTCATAATCTCACAGTTGGGTTGGTGAATTTAAGTCCTACCTTGGGCTCTGGGCTATCAGCATGGGTTTCTCTCTCTGCCCTTAGCTGGCTCATGCACACCCTCTCAGAATACAATAAACTTTAATACATACATACATACATACATACATAATACCAGAAAATAATGCTTAAGATACAAAAAGCGGGTTTTAGGACTATAATACTATGATAATTTGTATTGTTTTTTCAGTTGCCAGATTTACAAAATGGAAAATTTAAATTAGTATGAAAGCCTGGTGTTTGCTAATAAACCACATATTAATCTTTACACTAATCATGTGGCCATTGTCACCCTAGGTTAATGAATCTTAAAGGCCTCCCAGAGTTTCCTAAGTAAGGGGTAATGCTGCCACCAACTTCAGATGCAGTTTTTTTACTTTCCTATTTCTCGAAATGGCTCAATAATGGCTTTTTCTCTAGTCCGATTTCTGAGATTTTTAGGTAAACTGTCTAACACAGGGCTTAAACTCATGATCCCAAGATCAAGAGTCAGATGCTCTACCAACTGAGTTACCCATGTGACCGAGATTTAAATGCCAAATAACTAGGCAGTTTTCAAAGTTGGTCACATTCTAGGGAAGAGAACATAGAATCAGAAGGCCAGGACTAATGCTTCTACCATTAATAGTGAGTGCACTTAATGGTTATTTTGTTTTTTCTCACTTATCTGTTCTTAAAAATAAAACTGCTAAGCTTGACCATAGAAATTGTTTTGAGGAAAATATGTATTCTGGCATTTCGAAGGAAAAAATCCATTAACAGAAAAGATTTAATGACAGCAATCAAGCTTTGTTATCATGAAAGGCATCAACTATAATGCCCTGTAACAATGAATGCAGTGTTTAAATTTCTAACAAGGATGTACTAGACAAAAATTACTTACCAATTTTGGGTTTGGGATTGTAATTTTCTTGTTGTTTAACAACATTATCTATTGCTGTTTTGGCCTTGGCCTTCATTCCCCTGGTACCAAATATTCTAACCTCCGCTTCTGGATAACCTTTTATTATCTAGAAGCAGGAGAAAAATAGGTGAGACTCAGTGTAGGTGAGACTGAAGTCTTAACCATGCCCTCCTCCAAAAAAAAAGAAAAACTCAAATTCAAACAGTATAAAAGTTAAGTAAATCTAGTATTGCTATCAATGTCTAAGTTCTAAATGGAAGTGATTCTTCATTCTACAAATCTACCCTGAGATTTACCTCCTGGTTGGATGAAAAGGAAAGGGACAATCTAAATTTAAAAAATAATGTGACAGGGACACCCATGTGGCTCAGTTGGTTAAGGTCTAGGATTCTTGATTTCAGTTCCCTGTCATGATCTCATGAGAAGCCCCTCACTGAGCTCTGAACCTGAGAGCAAGAGCATGTTTGGGATTCTCAAAATAAATTTAAAAAATATTTTTGAGACAGAGAGACAGAACATGAGCAGGGGAGGAGCAGAGGGGGAGACATAGAATCTGAAACAGGCTCCAGGCTCTGAGCTGCCAGCACAGAACCAGATGCGGGGCTCGAACCCACAAACAGCGAGATCATGACCTGAGTGGAAGTCGGACACTTAACCAAATGCGCCACCCAGGCACCTCTCAAAATAAACATCAAATAGTCACATCCTTAACTTATGCATAATCCTAAACATCATGGATTCAATAGTATCTCAAAATTGCTACACCAAATGCTATCTCAGGCTGGTGATTTCAAAAAAGTTTATCATTTGCACTATTTACAGACAACTCTGTAAGTTCTTATGTTTGAGAGAGGGAATGTGTGCAGGGGAGAGACAAGAGAGGGAGATAGAGAATCTCAAGAAGGGTCCTCAAGGTCAGTGCAGAGCTGGATGCAAGGGTCAATTCCATAAACCATGAGATCATGACCTTGAGCAAAAACCAAGTCAAATGGTTAGGGAAGCCTAGGTGGCTCAGTTGGTTAAGTGTCCAACTTAAGCTCAGGTCATGATCTCAGTCATTTGAGTTCAAGCCCCATGTTGGGCTCTGGGGACAGCTCAGAGCTGGGAACCTGCTTTGGATTCTGTCTTTCTCTTCCTGTGAAGAAAAAGCTTAAAACAAAGTCAGATGGTTAGCCTACTGAGCCACCCAGTCTCTTGTATAAGTTCTTGAAATGAGGCTGAAATGAATGCAGAGAAGATGGGGAGAAACCCTCACAGAATGGGGAAGCAGGTCTTAGACCTCCCTGATGAGCAGGAGTTAGATCAGTTAAGATAGGAGAGTGTCAGGAGCCCAGCTGTAAGTACTCAAGGAGTTCGGGGAGGGAGTTGAAGGCAAAGGAGGCTAGAGGTTAAAGGAGCCAGATCAAGTGGACCAAGCTAAGGAATCTGGACTCCTTAAGAGCCTGAGATACTATGAAAAGTTCTTATGCGGGAAAAGAAAAAATTATGAACACAATTTGTGTTGCTCTGGTCACAGTAGAGCCCAGTGAGAGGGGGATAAGACTAGAAGTTGGGTAGACAATTAGAGGATAATGCCCCGAATGATGGGATTCCCCTTGAGAAACACAGGGAGTAGAAAGGACTCAGTGACAGACTGTTGCATGATGGGAGGGAAATAATCTGAGATTTCTGTCTTGGAAACTGGGTGAATGATGTTGCTGAGACTGGGAACATAGGTGCAGGTCAGGGTTTGAGGGGATGGAGTCCAGGAGGCACAGGATGAATATTCTCCAGAGATCTCAACTGTCAGGAAATTATCTCTCAAGATTTTTACCTCCAGGAGTCACAAAATCTAGACTGGAAATGGACCACAGTATGGGACCATTCCTGGAAAAGAATGGCAGCCTGAAGCTTTGAGTTTTTCTAAACCACAGCATGTTAATAACTAAACAGAAATCATAGTTAGAAATGAACTATGCTCTCTGAGGATTTAATAAACCACTTACCTGTACTTTTGTGTTCGTTATACTCTGTATCTCTTGTATTTTTGACCCACCACGACCTGTTTTCAATAGAATATTTTAAGAGAGTTAATCAAAGCCACAACTGGGTATCACGCTTATGAGAATGGGTATCAAAAATATGGGAGATAAGTTGATGAGAATGTGGAGTCAAGGGAAGCTTGTGCACTGCTGGTGGGAATGTAAATTGGTGCAGGTATGGAGGTTCCTAAAAATACTAAAAATAGAACTACCCTATGCAATTCCGCTCATGGATGTGTATCCAAAGGATACAATTTCAAAGATCCTTCCATTTTCATTATAGCATTATTGCATTATTCACAATTGTCATGAGATTAAAACAACCTAAATGACTATCAACAGGTTACTGGATGAAGAAAAATATGCTATAGGGGCGCCTGGGTGGCTTAGTTGAGTGAGTTCAGCTCAGGTCCTGATCTCAAGGTTCGTGGAATCGAGCCCCGCACTGGGCTCTGTGCTGACAGCTCGGAGCCTGGAGGCTGTTTCAGATTCTGTCTCCCTCTCTGCCCCTCTCCCACTTGTGCTGTCTGTCTCTCAAAAGTAAATAAACACTAAAACAATTTTTGAGATTTAAAAATTTTTAAAAATTAAAGATATGGTATAAACATAGTAAAAGTTGTCAGCCTTAAAAAAGTAATCCTTTTTTGACACCATGATTGAACCTTGACAAGATTAGGCTAAATGAAACAAGCCAATCATAAAAAGCAAATAGAGCATAACATTCCTTGAAGTGCCTAATGTAATCAGGCATAGAAACAAAGATGGGATTTGCCAGGGATGGGAAAAAGGGAAAATGGTCCTTTTCAATGGGTAGTTTCATCCAAGATGAAAATATTCCAGGGATCTATCACACAACATTGCTTTTACAGTACTGTACTGCACTCAAATTTAAGCTTCAATATGGGCTCCAGAACCAACATTAAGGGGGTGCTCTCTAACATAGGGCCTGCACTATCACAGGGACTCAGGAAGTGTTCAGTGCATATTTTTTAGTGCAAAACTAGGGGCTTTCATTTATGGAGCATCACTCTTCAGATCTTTTAGTCTGAGTCTCCTTGAGGGAACAATGAATCTCTACCTGGTCTATCAATCATCTCTATTTAATAGTAGCCTGCAAAATGCTGCTGTTTTCCAAAACAGGTTTAGGAAAGGGTAAAACAAAGTATTAGTTCTCATAGCTAATAGACAAATTGCTCGAATTTGTCCTCAGTCTTAATGGCCACAAATGGGACAAGTCTCCATTCCTATAGTTTCTAAATGTTTTTCTATAGTGAATTTCTAAGACTCAAGGTATACTAAGGAAAAAGATCCTGGTTTTGAGCAAAACTCAAGTAAAATAAACTGCATGCAAGATATGACTAATGTTCTGAACCCTAATAGCCTACACCTTTAATGGCTCTACATAGTGCTCAAAGTAACAGATTGGACTCAGCACTCCTTTGTTGTCCATTTTGGGTTAAGCCGTGAAAAGGCCTGACCTTTCATTCCAAACATTTGATAAATCTAGTTTGGTCTCCCAAAGTATCATCTCCACAAAATTTCTAAAAGTGCAGTAAATTACATAATCCTAGCATCAGATGGTATTAGAAATACAGATAAAGACCTTAATCTCATTAGATGACAGCTGAATAGAAGCTGCGAGTAGGGTGGGGAGGCCCTGGCCCTGGCCCCGGGCCCGGCCCTGGCCCCGCCCCGTTTATCCAATCTTTCACTCACCGATCACAGCGCCGACCCACACGGACTTTAGCCCAAAGCAGAGCGGCGGTTCGCGGGCACCAGCCGCCCCTGCCTGCGGGAGCCCAGATGGATACCTCCAGCCGCTTCCTCCGCCGCTCTTAGGCACCCCCTGACCTCTTCGATTTGGATCCTCCATCGGCCTTCTTTCTGGAGCCCGGGACACTGCCGAGCTTCGTCGGGACGCAACGACCCACGAGGAGGCATTGGCGTTTGCTTCTTGCCGCGACATAGTTTTTTGACGATCTAGTGCGTCCGACGTCGATCCTGCTGAGGTCTGCCGCACACCTCTGTGCCGTCGTGATACTCTGCAGGGGTCTCCACGCAGCCGCTACTTAAGAAGCCCGCTCAAGGCTCGCCCCGCCCTTTCCCCCGCCCCACCCCGCCCTGGCCATGTATCCATTGGTGGACAAGACGTTGTGGGCGGGGCCCTCACAGTTTGAGCAATCCACTTTTTTTTTTTTATCATATGACGGCTACTCGAGTCAATGCGCAGGTTTTAGGTTCCTTCTCAGGCGTGGGGCTTTCGAGGATTCACTTTGTGCTTTGCCCTACAAAACTCCCAGCCCAACCAACCACCCTCCATCTCAGTTGTTTCGGAAACCTTTTTTAGCCATGACTCGTAAACATCAGCCATTTTTACAACATGACCCAGTACATACCTAAAAATTTTGAAACAAAAGATTAACAAAACAGCATTTACCGTTGATATAAGAGCAGCACTTTGGTATATTTAATCCAATATTCATTTTTAAAGCATTGTCATCCGCAAAATTTAATGAGCCATAGTTTAAAAAATCTCTGGACTGAAAAATGCTTCTTTAACGCTTCACACAACACTTGACCCTGAATGTTTGCTGTATTAGAGTTAATGATATAAATTTAATGAATGCCTAAGCACTCGTCATTGTAGCATGGCTCTGTGGCTGGATGTATTATTTCAGTCAAGTAAGTTAGGAGTGCTCCTGCTTTGATTAGGATCTTTGAATTATCTAAACAAATCTCAGTTCACCCGTCTATCAAGGTATTTCTTTATTATGCTAGGTTCTGTGGTCGGTGCTCAGGAATGAAAAAAAAGTGTACCAAACGTAATCTATCCAGGTTGAATGGGTTAATTCACATGGGACTAACTGTAACTTTTCCTTCCTTCCTTCCTTTCTTTGTTTTTTCTTTCTCCCTTTCTAAGTAGGCTCCTCAAGGAGGATCAGAGCCCAAGGCAGGGCTTGAACTCATCACCCTGAGATTAAGACCTGAGCTGAGATCAAGAGGCTGAGGCTTAACTGACTAAACGACCCAGATGCCCATGTAAATCATGTCTGGAGAAATAGAATTACAGTGCCATTGAAGCACCAAGGAAATATATAAAAGCATAAATGTGTTCTGTATTTAATATCCATTCTCTAATCATTATGTGAAATGGATAGTATTAATGATCTTTAGAGAAGAATTTTGTTGGATTAGATTTCTAATCCAATCCAATCTAGTCTAATCGCATCAAGTCCTAATATTCTTTTGAGGGATTTTGCACATAGGTCTATGAGAAAGAGGTCTGTAGTTTTCTTGCAATGTCTTTCCTTTTGATATTGAATCAATGCTGGTCTCATAGAATGAGTTAGGAAGTTTTTCTTTATCCTATCTTCTGGAAGAGATTGTAGGAAATTTGTGTAATTTCTTCTTTAAATGTTTTGTAGGAATCACTAGTTAACACATCTGGGCCTGGTGCTTTCTGTTTTGCAGAGTTAAGTGTTGATTTAATTTCTTTAATAATATAGATGTAATAAAGTTTATTTCTTCTTGTGTGAATTTTGGCAAATGGTGTCTTTCAAGGAAATCATCAAATTTGTGGACATAGAGTTGTTCATAGTACTCCTTTTTAAAGTCCATAGGAGGGGTGCTGCACCCCTAGGTCATGTTGAGCATCAGACTCTTGATTTTGCTTAGGTCATGATTGCAGGGTCATGGGATAGAGGCCTGCATTGGGGAGCCTGTTTGAGATTCTCTAAAAAAAAAAAAAAAAATTTATTTTATTTAAATAAAGTCCATGGCATACATAGTGATGTCCCAGTTTTTATTTCCAATACTAGTAGCTTGTGTCTTCTCTTTTTTTTTTTTTCTTTGTTGGCCTGGCTAGAAATTTATGATTTTATTGCTCTTTTCAAAGAATCAGCTTCTGGTTTGATCCATTTTCTCTGTTGATTTCCTGTTTTCTTTTTTTTTTAATATATTTTTATTTATTTATTTTTCTTAAATAGTTTATTGCCAAGTTGGTTTCCATATAATACCTAGTGTTCATCCCAACAAGTGCCCTCCCCCATGCCCATCACCCCCCTTCCCCTTTCCCCCACCCCCATCAGCCCTCAGTTTGTTCTCAGCATTCAAGAGTCTCTCATGGTTTGTCTCCCTCTCCCCAACTATTTTTCCCTTTCTCCCCCATCGTCCTCCATTAGCTTCCTCCTAATCCACCTATATGTGCAAACATATGGTATCTGTCCTCTGCCTGACTTACTTTGCATAGCATAACACCTCTAGTTCCATCCATGTTGCTACACATGGCCAGATTTCATTTTTTCTCATTGCCATGTAGTATTCCATCGTATACATATACCACATCTTCTTGATCCATTCATCAGTTGATGGACACTTGGGCGCTTTCCATGATTTGGCTATTGTGGAGAGTGCTGCTATGAACATTGGGGTACATGTGCCCCTATGCAGCAGCACTCCTGTATCCCTTGGGTAAATTCCTAGCAGTGCTATTGCTGGGTCATAGGGGAGTTCTATTGTTAATTTTTTGAGGAACCAATTTCCTATTTTCAATTTCATTGATATCTGCTCTAATTTTTATTATTTCTTTTCTTCTGCTTAACTTGTATTTAATTTGCTCTTCCTTTTTTATTTCCTAAGATGGAAACTTAGATGATTGACTTTAGATTCTTTTCTTTTTTTTAAAGTTTATTTATTTACCTATTTTGAGAGAAAGACCACAAGCATGTAAGAAAAATAGCATGAGCAGGGGAAGGACAGAAAGAGCTGGAGAGAGACAGTCCCAAGCAGAGAATCTATACTGTCAGCAAGGAATCTAAGGCAGGGCTCCATCTCATGAACCATGAGATCATGACCTGAGCTGAAATCAAGAGTTGAGGGGCGCCTGGGTGGCTTAGTCGGTTAAGCGTCCGACTTTCGCTTAGGTCATGATCTCGCGGTTCGTGGGTTCGAGCCCCGCATCGGGCTCTGTGCTGACTGCCAGCTCAGAGCCTGGAGCCTGTTTCAGTCTGTGACTCCCTCTCTCTCTGACCCTCCCCTGTTCACGCTGTCTCTCTCTCTCTCTCTCTCCTAGAAATAAATAAAAAAAATATTTAAAAAAAAAAAAGTTGAAATTATGTGTCTGACCTTAACCAACTGAGCCACCCAGTAGCCCCTAGATTTTTCTTCTTTTCTAATATACACGCATTCAAGGCTATAAATTTCCCTCTAAACACTGTGTCTTTGGCTTGTCTTTTCTTTCTCTTAACAGTGTCTTTCACAGAGCAGAAGTTTTAAATTTTAAGTATTGTTCTATTTTCTTTGTTGGCTTTTTTTTTTGTTTTAAGAAATCTTTATGTGCAAAGTGAGGCTTGAATTTACAACCCCCAAATCAAGAGTCACATGTTCTATGGATTGAGAGAGCCAGACACCCCCAGTATTATTCTAGTTTTTGAAGAGCTGCCTTCATTTCATCCTGCCACACAAAGGTGAATTCTACCAAATATAAGTAAGAAATTATACCAATTCTCTACAATCTCTTCCAGAAGGTAGAAGTGGAGGAAATACTTCCTAACTCATTGAATGAGGTCAAAATCACCCTAACACAGTAGTGAACCTTAAAGTAAACTATGGATTTTGAGTAGTAGTGACTTGTCCATGGGGGATAATCATAGCAAAGAATATGCCAGTATGGTGACATAAGCTTAAGGGGGAGGGGGTTGGAGGGCAGGAGGTGGGAGGAGTATATAAGGAAATCTGTGGACTTACAGCTCAACTTTACTATGAACCTAAAACTGCTTTATGAAAATAAAGTCTATCTTTGTTTTTGTTTTTCAATGTTTTAATAGTTTATTTATTTTTGAGACAGAGAGAGACAGAGCATGAGTGGGGGAGGGGCAGAGAGGGAGACACAGAATCTGAAGTACGCTCCAGGCTCTGAGCTGTCAGGACAGAGCCTGACGCGGGGCTGGAACCCATGAACCTGAGATCATGACCTGAGCCGAAGTCAGACGCTTAAACCGACTGAGCCACTCAGGTGCCCCTAAAGTCAATTTTTGAAAAGAGGAATTTTGTGTCAAGCTCTTCACTTTGGTTTTATTTTTAATTGGATCAGCTAATTTTTGCCCCTTGGGCAATTGACTAGTAAATAGCATTCTAATATTCTATTTTCTTGCTTGGTGAGAGGTGCTTAAAAAAGGCATATCTAAAATGCTAATGACAGGTACTTTTATATATTTTAAATTATTCAAAAAATAGAGCAAAATGCCTTCCCTGTCCCCCAAGATCTATCTTTGACATTAAGCCTTTCATGATTAAAAAAAAAAAAAGGTGAAATCTTTTACTCTAGATCCTAGCTAGAACTTAGAACATTCACTAAGCAAGTAGAAAAGTAGTGTGGCTGTGGGGCTTCCAGGTCCGGTCTACCCTCTACTTTTCCCCTCTAGACACAGAAAAAGATAAAAAGGTGGAATTTAAGTACGATTTTGACCTGAGGGCCCCTTAAGCCTATGCTTTCTTTCTGCAGACTGAAAGGTTTCCACTCGTTCACACCCTTTATCTCCGGGAGGGGTCTGACCGCCAGCTCCGGAGGAGAGAGAGGACTTCTCCCATTCTGGAGACAGGCTAAATCAACCCCACTCCGCAGCTCTATCTCCCTTCTACCCACTTAACCTCAGAAGGTGCACCAGAGCCTTTCTCTGCTGGCAGCAGTTGAGGAAGATTCTCTAGTCTCCCAGGTCGGAAGTCGAGAAGATGCGCGGTGGTCCACGCTCTCCCTGGCACCGCTTCCTTCTCACGTCGAAGCTCTAGAGGCCTCCGCCCAGGTCCCGGCCTGGCCACAGCTTCTCCTAGAGTTTGCACAACGGCGGGGTCACGGTCACGGCCGGCCGCTCCTGCATCGGCTGTGGTGGTGGGGATTAGGGGTCCTCTGTATTCCTCGGAGGAAAGTATCATGGTCTCAATACCATCCCACAAGGAGGCATCATACTTTCCTTGGCTCCGGAAGCAGTTAGATGAGCAGTTTCAACTTGAATTTAAGCACATACCAAGGTGTGAATTCAGTGGGAACCATAATTTTGGAAAATAGACCCTGTAGGGTTTAACTTGTCACCTGAATCAGGGTGACACTATGTAGGACATCTACAATCAGCCATGCTTATCTTCTCATTTATTTCTTAGAAAATTCCTGTGAGGTGGTTGTGGGTGTTCCCATTTCATAGATGAAGAAACTGAGGTCAGGGAGCCACTGTGCTTGAGAACCATAGGTGAATGTGATGCCAAAGCAGGGCAATTTCTGCTGCACCAGTCTGCCTCTCAAGGCCCTGTGGGCAACTTCCAGGAGGAAGGGGATTTCAGCTTTGAACTACAATCCCTACGAAGAAAAAACTGTTTCACTGCCAATAAGGATACTTAACTTTAGCTTCAAGATGATTATAGAATTAATATGTGTTCACATGTTTCAATAATGAAAACATAACCTAGAGATAAATTTATTACTCCCAATTTTTTTCCAGGCAAATTTCTGGGATCCTTATTGTATGTAGTCTGACTTTTACCCTTAAATTTTATAAAATAGGCATTTTCCCCATGTGGTTAAACATATATTTCTTTATTATTTACAGTACATTCTTATCTGTTTATAATTTGTCTTTTTATTTCACATTGGGAGGGCAAGGCATAGAGGATAAGTTTTAATTCTAATTTAGCAAAAAACTATCATTGTTCTTTTATGGTCACAGCATTTGGAGCCATGATCTGGTTCTCTTTACCCTCAAATTCTATAAACATCGATCTATATATTCTAATAGCACTGCCTTTTAAAAGATGCAAAATTAGGGGGGCACCTGGGTGGCTCAGTGGGTTAAGTGTTGGACTTTGGCTCAGGTCGTGATCTCATAGTCCATGAGTTCAAGCCCCACATCAGGCTCTGCGGTGACAGTGCAGAGCCTGCTTGAGACTCTCTCATCCTTTCTCTGTCCCTCCCCTACTCACACTCTCTGTCTCAAAATAAATAAACTTAAAAAAAAAAAGACAGAACTTTTATTCTTTCTGGAAGTCTTTTATGTGTATATCAGATAGCCATCCAAATTTATTTTCAAAATATCCAATGCCCCATCATTGTTTTGAAATAATTTTATTATATACCATACTATTTTGTGTGTGTGTATATATATATGTTTGTTTATATATGCATATATATGCATGTATACGGGTATGTATGTATATGTATGTTTGTATTTTGAAGGTCGAGCTGACAGGATTTGTTTATAGGTGTAAAATGTGATACAAAGAGAAAATCAACCAGGTGAACAGTGGTGGCCTTTACTGAAAGGGAGAATACTAGGGAAGGGCGGGTGTGGGGAGTAGGTTTAAATGAGGTACCTATTATAGTGCAGGTGTTGGGTAGGGAGTTGGATATATCAAAAAACTATTTTTCTTCTCTATGATTCTTTGTAATTTGATACAAAGTTGCAAAAGAAAAAGGCAGTCTCTAAGGAAGAAAAAGTTTGTCATCCTTTTACTAGTAATTCTACATCTGAGTTTCTTTTTCAGTGGAAATATTTATAACATGAAACAAGTTATATATGCAGATAATAACTGCTAATATTTACTGATTTCTACTTGCTTGGCACAATTAAGGGCTTTACATGCATTAACTCATTTAAGCATCACAGTCCTAGGATCAAGGTACTATTATTATCATTCTCGTTGTACAGATGGAAAATGAAGGACTGAGAGGTCAGACACCTTGCCCAACGCCACATACAGCCAGTGAATGGTGGTGAAGGGAGTGTAGAAAGAGAGGAAAAGGAGGATCCAAAATTCGGAGCAAACAGTCATCGTTGAAGGTAGAACGTCGTACAGTCTAAACGTGCCAGCACATCGTGATGTAGATTTATTGAACTAGATAAATATTAGGAGCCAGAAATTGTCCTGAGCTCTTTGCATGCATTAAATTAATTTAATCTCCTGAACAATCCCACAAGTATTACTATTTTTCTTGTTCCAACTTTTACAGATGAGGACATCGAGGAACAAAGAAGTTAAGTAAATTGCCCAGAGTCATAAATTCAGGAAGTGGCAAAGCTGGAGCTGAAATCCATAGTTCTCTATTCCTTTCATAAACATTTAGTGCCAGGCTCAGTACTACCTGCTAAGAAGAGCGAGAGAAAGGAAGACTTGCCCCCGCTCCTCAATGAACTCCAGCCTATCTGAGCAAGCAAAGGCAAATCGGACCGTTCTTTCGACCACTTTGCCTTCGGAGGTCCAAAAACGAGGCTGTGAGCCCTAACTGTGTCACGTTACTTTACGTTGAAGGTACTGTGTTCATACGGTGCCTGTGGGCGTAGGGATAGCGAGGAGTTCAAAAGTCGCCCCCAGCCTTCCAGAGCGCCCTACCCGCGGCTCGGGTGGGTCTTCACAGCCAGCGTCGGGTCTCCAGCGGCAGCCGGTTGGGTGCACGCGCACGCAGCGGCGCGCCTCGGGCACATCCGGGCCACCAGGGCACGCCAGGCCCGCGCCTGCAGCACTGGGCTGCGGGATNTGGCTTACAGCTTGCACCCGGACCTGACGGTGGCCTCGCGCAGGAGCAGAGGGAGGATTTTTCCGTTAGGCTGAGGACGCATCGATCTGCGACTTTTCCACATTTCAAGAGGAGCACGTGCAACCCCGGCAGTGTTTGACCTACTCGTAGAGCGGGCGTCGAAGATTTTTATTGAGGGCTGGAATTGGGCCGCCCACCAGCAGGCCTGCTTAGGCGCACTCCTTCTCCTCTGGCCACCCCTGGTACAGTGTCTCGGCCAGCTGAGGCCTCTCCTCTCCCGTGCCCCCTCCTCGCCGCGCGCACAGCCCAAGCACCAAATCACACACTTCTAGCAAGGGACCGAGCTCCTGCTGCAAGTGCAAATTCTGGGCCCCGGGGCGGCTGGGCGAGTCTGAGAACTAAGGGCAGGGTGGGGATGAACCCAGGGACGGCCCTGGGTGCGGAGCGCCGTTCGCCTTTCCGCAAGGCGTCTCGGGCTTTCTGGAGCCCAAGTCCCGCCCTGTCGGTGTTTGGGGAAAGCGCAGTCCTCGGGGTCCCTGAAGATTTAGCCCGGTGAGATGGAAGGGGAGGACTTGGCACGCCCTCCCCCAGCCTAACCTCAAAGGGTTCCCACCACATGCTCAACTCAGTCCCAAGGGAAAAAAGCGGGGGGCAGGATTCCTCTGGTGTCACTTTAGGTGGATGAAGGATTTTCGACAAGCCGGGATTGCGGGTGGCCCTGTGGACTGCTGAAAGTCTTGTGCTGGTGGCGTCGTTGCTGTTGTTTTTCCTTTCGGAGGCAGAGAAGGAGAAGCTAATGGAAGCCATGACTATCGTCTATATTAGCTGTTGGTGAGAAAACTCTGGGATACCAGGGTCTTTCCTTATGCTCATCTCAACACAAAGTGAGAATGGGTGGGCTATGTGGGTGTACGGGTGTGGACATCAAGAGCCCCATACATTTGGAGTTATGCCGCAGAAAGTGCCTGCCCTGATTTGTGTGTGTGTGTGTGTGTGTGTGTGTGTGTGTGTGTGTGTAGAGGGAAGAAAAATTATTTGCCCTCTACTTTTCCAAGTTCTTGGCTGAAACCCCTGTAATAAACGACGGACTAACAAGAGAAAGATTCAGAAAAAA
>NW_027527569.1:4081801-4096249 GCF_008692635.1 Crocuta crocuta
AGCCCGACGCGGGGCTCGAACCCACAAACCGCGAGATCATGACCTAAGCGAAAGTCGAAAGTCGGACGCTTAACCGACTAAGCCACCCAGGCGCCCCTTAAATACCATTTTAATGGGAAAAGAGGAGGAATGTAAGTCTCTTAGGGGAAAGTCAGTCATTTTTAGGGAAGATAAATGGGTCCCTAGAAGGAAAGATGTGAGGTCTGAGGGTTTGTGACAGTTTACCTGGGTGTCATCCATTTTTTGTCAATCTTAACCTCCTTGATGAGACTCTGGCCAGGAGGGGTTTATGCCAGTTGAGTTCCTTTTGGAGCATGTCTTGGTGGGCAGAAAAGGGGAGTTCAAAGAAAGCCTGCTCCTGCATTTGTTGTTTTTCAGCCACCTACAGCTCAAAATAGTGTATCAAAGCAGCTTATTTGGGAGTGGCATATCCTGAACTCCTACAGTCATTTTAAGGTATCATTCTGTTACCTTTCATTTGCTATTAATAGAAACTTGTTTTAAAGATCACAAATCGTTCTGTTAAAGAAATAAAATTTCAGTTCTTTAATACTGAGTGAGATGATGACTCTTGTTTTGTCCACATACTTAGCACATTTTGGACTGCAGTTCTGGGTGGTGTGCAATGTAGTAATTTTAGAAATCACTGCAATATAATTTTAGAACATTTCTATCACACCGCCCCCCAAAAAAACTTTGTCCATCTACAAGCACTCCAGGCTCTAGCCACAGGCAATCTTCTTTCTGTCTCTATAAAGGCTTACATAAACATATAAATCCTATAATATTTATCTTTTAGTGTCTGGCTTCTTTCATTTATTACGATGTTTTCAGGGTTCATCCTACTATGCTATGGCATGCATCAGTATTTCCTTTTTTTTTTTTTAAATGTCTTATTTATTTCTAGGAGAGAGAGAGAGAGACAGCGTGAGCAGGGGAGGGTCAGAGAGAGAGGGAGTCACAGACTGAAACAGGCTCCAGTCTCTGAGCTGGCAGTCAGCACAGAGCCCGACGCGGGGCTCGAACCCACGAACCGCGAGATCATGACCTAAGTGAAAGTCGGACGCTTAACCGACTAAGCCACCCAGGCGCCCCAGTATTTCCTTTTTTAAAATTATTTTTTAAATTTAAATCCAAGTTAGCATATAGTACAATAATGATTTCAGGAGGTGAATCCGGTTATTCATCCCTTACATAAAACACCCAGTGCTCATCCCAAGTGTCTTCCTTAATGCCCCTTGACCATTTAGCCCATCCCCCCACCCACAATGCCTCCTTTTATTTTATTTTATTTTTTTATTGTTTATTTTAATTAGAGGGGGAGTGTCAGAGACAGGGGAAACAGAGGATCTGAAGCTTTCTCTGTGGTGAGAGCAGAGATCCCAGTTCAGGGCCTGAACTCACAGTGAAATCAAGACCGCAGCCAAAGTCAGACGCGTAATAGACTGAGCCACCCAGGTGCCCCAAGTATTTCCTTCCTTTTAGTTGCCACCTATGTTCCATTGTATGGACATAGTACATTTTGTTTATACATTAACCAGTTAATAGACATTTCGGTTGTTATCATTTGGATGTCATGAAAAAAAATGCTATGAATGTTTGTTTAGAAGATTTTTCTCTCGGGCAGGTATCCAGGAATGGTCATGTAGAAACAGGCCAACTTTCCCAAGGTAGCTTTTGACATTCCCACCAGAAGTGTTATGTGGGTTCTAGCTTCTCCACATCCTCAATATTTGTAATTGTCTTTTTGATTATAGACATTTTTGGTGCTATAGAGCTGTTTTGTGCTTTTAATTTAGTTTTCCCTAACAATGCATGATATAGAGGATACTTTTATGTGCTTATTGGCCTTTTGTATGGTGAAAGATATATTAACATATTTTATCCATTTTTTCTTAATCCATTTCTAATTGGTTGTCTTAATAAGTTGTAGGATCTATATATATCCTTTATAGAATATATGATTTGCAAGTAATTTCTCCCAGTGTGTGGTCTGTCTCTTCACTTTGCTGATGGTGTCTTTTATTTATTTTTTTTAATGTTCTATTTATTTTTGAGAGAGAGATAGAGACAGCATGAGCAGGGGAGGGTTAGAGGGAGAGGGAGACACAGAATCTGAGGCAGGCTCCAGGCTCTGAGCTAGCTGTCAGCACAGAGCCCGATGTGGGGCTTGAACCCACAAACCATAAGATCATCACCTGAGCTGAAGTTGGACCTTAACCGCTGAGCCACCCAGGTGACCCTGATGGTGTCTTTTAAAGCACAAAGCTTTTTGATGAACTCCAACTTATCAACTTTTTCTAATGTTTATTTATTTATTTTATTTATTTTTATTTTTTTATTTCTAGGATAGAGAGAGAGAGAGACAGTGTGAGCAGGGGAGGGTCAGAGAGAGAGGGAGTCATAGACTGAAACAAGCTCCAGGCTCTGAGCTGGCAGTCAGCACAGAGCCCGACGCGGGGCTCGAACCCACGAACCGCGAGATCATGACCTAAGCGAAAGTCGGACGCTCAACCGACTAAGCCACCCAGGCGCCCCTTAACGTCTTCTAAATCCCTTTTGCTTTTGGTATTATATCTTTTTTTAATCTGTTTTTCTTTTTTTTGAGAGTGAGCTCGAGAGAGAGAGAGAACCGGCACGAGCATGAGCAGGGGACGGGCAGAGAGAGAGGGAGACACAGAATCAGAAGCAGGCTTCAGGCATTAAGCTGTCAGCACGGAGCCTGATGCAGGGATCAAGCTTGTGAACAGCAAGATGATGACCTAGGCTGAAGTTGGATACCTAACTGACTGAGCCACCCTGGGTCCCCTCTTTTGGTATTATATATAAAAAACCTTTGCCTAGGGGCACCTGGCTGGCTCAGTCAGTGGAGTATGTGACTCTTCATCTTTCAGGGTCCTGAATTCAAGCCCTACAATTGGGTAAAGGGCTAACTCTAAAGAAAAAAAATCTTTGCCTAAACCAAGGTCATGAAAGGTTACTTTTTATGTTTTCGTGAGCACCACTACTGGGTGTAGAGCTTACTTAAAATCTTTGCCTCAGGGCAGCTGGGTGGCTCAGTGGGTTAGGTGACTGTTTCTGTTCGCTCAGGCCCCGGGGACCTGAGCTCTGTGCTGATTGCATGGAGGCAGCTTGGGATTCTCTACCTCTCTCTCTGCCCCTTCTCTGTGTGCGCTCTCTCTCAAAAATAAATAAACTTAAAAAATAAATTAAAAAAATTTAAATCTTTGTGTCAGGGCACCTGGGTGGTTCAGTTGGTTAAGAGTTCTACTTGGACTCAGGTCGGTTTGTATGTTCCAGCCATGAGTCAGTCTCTGTGCTGACAGCTCAGATTCTGTGTCTCCCTAAGAGCTTCATAGTTTTAGCTTTTGCATTAAATGTCTCTTTTTTTCTAAATATTTTTTAATGTTTATTTCTGAGAGACAGAAAGAGACAGTGCGAGCTGGGAGGGGCAGAGGGAGAGAGACACAGAATCCCAAGCAGACTCCAGGCTCTGAGCTGTCAGCAGAGAGCCTGATGTGAGGCTTGAACTCACGAATGGTGAGATCATGACCTAAGCTGAAATCCGTCACTTAACTTACTGAGCCACACAGGCACTTCTGCATTAAGTGTCTTAATGCTCTTATGACTGGGATTTTCTTAATTACATTTTTAGGTTGTCCCTTGCTAATATATAGAAATATAACTGATTTTTGTGTATATTGATCTTGCACCTGGTAACTTTCTGAACTCATTTCTTATAGTAGTATGTGTGTGTGTTCCTTAGGATTTCTTACATACAAAATCTTTTTGTTGTGGGTAAAAACAGTCTTACTTCTTTTCCAGTAATCAAGCTTTTCATTTTTTTGTTGCCTGATTGCACTAGCTAGGAACCTCCAATACAATGTTAAATAAAAGTCAGAGCAGGCATCGTTACCTTTTTCTTGATTTTGGGGGGAAAGAATTCAGTCTTTCACCATGAAGTACAACATAAGATGCTAGTTGTGTTTTTTGATAATGACCTTTATTAGGTTGAGGAAATTGCCTTCTATTCCTAGTAGTGTTCTAATCATTAATACATGTTGGATTTTGTCTAATACATTTGATGAGGGACCATAAGGCAAACTGAGGGCCAAGCACAAGCTAGCACAACCCTCCCCCCTTTTGCCCCAGGGTGGGATATGTGTGACATTCCTCAGGCACTCCAGGCTGCCCAAGAACAAAGGAAAGGAAAAACAATGGTTAAACTGATAGAGTCTCCATCAGTTTACAATTATCTCATCAATAAACTAAGCTCCAGGAACTCCCTACTATTTTAATACTGCTTTAGCTAGAGGGAAAAACAACCTTAGCTTGACAATACCTAGGCTTCCAGTAATCTATAAATCCTCTTTAGCATAGGAAAATCCCTTTAAGAAACTTTTTCTTGACTTTACTGCCCCAACTCCAAAGTATATAAGCAGTGACTCATCACAATCCCAGGGCACCTCCTTCCTGCCATGGGTCCTGTCCCCATGCTTTAATAAAATCAGCTTTTAGCACCAAAGACATCTTCAAGAATTCTTTCTTGGCCCTCGGCTCTGAACCCCACCATCACCCCAAAACACTATTAACATTGTCTGCATTTGTTGAGATGATCATATGTTCTTTCTTTTATTGACATCGTATGTCACATTAATTGGCTTCATAAAGTTTGAACTTAATTTAAGTAATCTCTACACTCAAAACGTGGAGCTCAAACTCATGACCCCGAGTCCCATGCTCTAATGACTGAGCCAGCCAGGCACCCCACAGCAGTTTGTATTTTTCTAGGAAGTTTCCCATTTCATCCAGGTTACTTAATTTGTTGGCATATGCTTGTTCATAGTATATTCCCTTATAATTCTTTATTTCTGTAAGGTCAATGAATATATCCTTTTTCTGATTTCAGTTATTTAAATCTTTTTGTCAATCTTGCTAAAGATTTGTCAGTTTTGTTTGTCTTTTCGAAGGACCCGCTTTTTACTTGACTTTTTTCATTTTCTGCTGCATTATGTTTGATTTTAATCTTTATTACTTCCTTCCTTCTGCTTGTGTTGCATTTACTCTTCATGCGCTTGTCATTTTCCCTCTTGGCAATCCTTCTGCTCCCCCTGTCCTCATCAGGTCCCCCTGGCTCAAACGCGATTTTGTAAACTACTTGATTAAGAAAATAGAGGCAGCTGGGTGGCTGGCTGGCTCAGTGGGAGGAGCATGTGGACTCTTGATCTTGGGGTTGTAGGTCTGAGGCCCGCATTGGGTGTAGAGATTACTTAAAAATGAAGTCTTTAAAAAAAGTAGAGGCAGGGGGCGCCTGGGTGGCTTAGTCGGTTAAGCGTCCGACTTTCGCTTAGGTCATGATCTCGCGGTTCGTGGGTTCGAGCCCCGCGTCGGGCTCTGTGCTGACTGCCAGCTCGGAGCCTGGAGCCTGTTTCAGTCTGTGACTCCCTCTCTCTCTGACCCTCCCCTGCTCACGCTGTCTCTCTCTCTCTCTCCTAGAAATAAATGAAAATATTTTTTAAAAAAAGTAGAGGCAGTTGACACATTTCCCAAGACTTCCCTGCCCTTAGGGGCTATTTGTCTTATCTCTTTCTTTGAATATCCATGCTACCAAGAAGTCTGCATTCACCACCCCAAATTCTTCAGCCCAAGCTCACCCTTTCCCTTCTGCGAAGTAAATCCTGCTCCTGTTTTTATAATAATTTTTAAAATGTTTTATCTATTTTTGAGAGAGATACAGAGACATAGCGTGAGCAGGAAAGGCGCAGAGAGAGAGGGAGACAGAATCCGCAGCAGGCTCCAGGCTCTGAGCTGTCAGCACAAAGCCCAACAATGCAGGATGGGTCGAATTCATAAACCACAAGATTGTGACCTGAACTGAAGTTGGATGCTTAACCAACTGAGCCATCCAGATGCCCCAATTCTGCTCCTGTTTTATTGGACCACTACAGCCTTTGACAAAGTAAAAGTTCACTTCCTTAACCTTTCCTCCCTCCCCTAAGATACATTTTCTTTAGTGAATTTCAACGGTGGGATTTGCCAACCAGTAGCTTTGGGCTTCAGCTTTTCACACTGGCTGTTTTACTCTACATTACCTAAAGTGAAGCTCTCTAGTGCCTGAAGGCAGAACTCTGACTTGACTGAAATCCAAGCAAACCGATTTCCAAATCCTGTTTGTAAACCTGGGTCTCCTTTTTTCCTTTTTTGAGCACTGCTATCTCTTGTGTTCTAGACACTTACTCTGTTCTGTGGCCTCTGTGAACTAATTTCAAATTTATAGATAAATCAGAATTTTTTAAGACTACATGCTAATTGTACTTGATCAGTAGAATATCTAAACTCTTTTTTAAAAATGTTTACCTTACCTATTTACGTGTACAAATCATAAGGCTGAAGCTCAATGCATCTTCAAAGAAGCTGTAAACACCATCCAGATCAAATGAAAGAATATTACCAGGGTCCTTTGGACCTTCCCTTCTCTTGACATGTTTTTGAACTTGATATAAATGGAATCATACAGTATTCTTCAGCTTACACATGTTGTAGTAGATTTAGGAATAAAGTTGTTGAATCACAGGATACAAGTATGTTCATAAAACAAGCAGCCATGTGGGTAATGTGAAAATACTGCTAATGTGTCAAAGAACTGTAATCTGTCACCACATCTAGTCTTGTTAGATGAAAGGGGTCACCCACATGCCCTCCTCTGCTTCTGAAGGATTATTGTTTTTTAATTTACTTTTTAAATGTTTATTTATTTTGAGTGAGACAGAGTATGCAAGCCTGGATGGGGGAGGGTCAGAGAGAGAGGGAAAAAAAAAACCAAGCAGGCTCCACCCTGTCAGTACAAAGCCTGATCAGCACATCAGAGCAAAGTGGCTTTGAATCCAAGAACCATGAAGTCATGACCTGAGCCAAAATCAAGTGTCAGACTCTTAACCAACCGAGCCACCCACCCAGGGGCCCTGAAGATAATTTAAATTGTGGAGAGGCTATTTTAAAGGATGTTGTAGGGGCGCCTGGGTGGCTCAGTCGGTTAAGCGTCCGACTTCGGCTCAGGTCATGATCTCATGGCTTGTGGGTTCAAGCCCCACGTTGGGCTCTGTGCTGACAGCTAGCTCAGAGCCTAGAGACTGTTTTGGATTCTGTGTCTCCCTCTCTCTCTGACCCTGCCCTGCTCACGCTATCTCTCTCTCAGAAATAAATTTAAAAAAAAAAAAGGATGTTGTAGAAATGCTTCTGGTACCGATGGAGAGTGACAGTATGTACTCGTAATATTTAGCTATGTTAGCATAAATATGAGACACTGAGATTAGGGGCAGAATGTCCAGACATATGGGAAAGCCTGGTTATCAGTTCATAGGCAGAAGAACAGCGCACTCCTGAGGGAGTGTTCTTATTATCATGAACAATTTATTTATTTATTTATTTTTTAAATTTTTTAATGTTTTATTTATTTCTAGGAGAGAGAGAGAGAGAGAGAGACAGCATGAGGAGGGGAGGGTCAGAGAGAGAGGGAGACATAGACTCTGAAGCAGGCCAGGCTCTGAGCTGGCAGTCAGCACAGAACCCGATGCAGGGCTCGAACCCACAAACTGTGAGATCATGACCTAAAGCGAAAGTCGGACACTTAACCGACTAAGCCACCTAGGCGCCCCTATCATGAACAATTTATATCGAAGACATTTAGAATTTTCTGAAAGTCTGGCTAACATAGGTGCTTGAATGTTCTGCTTATCCTTTCTATCACACCTGAAGAATGAAGATGGGATGGACAGGGAGATCTTGAGGAAGATGTGCTGGCTTAAAATGCTCCTTCATAATGGTTCTGGTGTCTCTCTCAGTGGAGTCAGAACTCTGCATTTCCTAGGCAGGAAACACAAAGTCAAGCATCTCCATACACCGCCCTCCCACCCCAACACTCTTTTGGGATAAGACATATAATGACGAAATATTAAATCCTACTGCTGTGGCTGGGGCACCTGGGTGGCTCAGTCAGTTGAGTGTCGGACTTTGGCTCAGGTCATGGTCTCACAGTTCATGGGTTCGAGCCCTGCGTCAGGCTCTGTGCTGACAACCAGCTCAGAGCCTGGAACCTGCTTCAGATTCTGTATCTCCCTCTCTCTCTGACCCTCCCCTGCTCACACTCTCTCTCTCAAAAATAAATACAACTTTTAAAAAAAATAAATAAATCCTACTGCTGGGGGAAACACAATAAACACCATTTGGAGGTGTTGAAAAGGCTCTTGAGGTTTTGGCTCCAGGTCCTGTTTCATCTTTACAGTTTTTACTGGATTATATTGTCAGCAAGGAGGACTTCACTAGAAACTTTTTTGGATATACCTTTAAAATTTTTCATCAGGGCTAGTGTAAGACTAAACAATTTATGTCTGCCAGGATAATAAGGCTAAATATATCTGGAAAATGTATTATGTTAATCAGCAATAGCAGAGTGGAAGAGCCTGTTTCAGATTCTGTGTCTTCCTCTCTCTCTGACCCTCCCCTGCTCATGCTGTCTCTCTCTCAGAAATAAATAAAACGTTAAAAAAATTTAAAATACCACCACTTTGCAATTACTGATGAGATAATAGACCTAAGCAATGATCATCAATGAACACAGAACCTATTAGATGAAAGGCAGGTGGAAAAATTCATGATAGGTGAATCAGGATGACAACATTTGAACCACTGATTAATTTTTAATATTAGAAGTATATACATGTCTCCTGATACCCAACAGGAAGTAAAGAGTATTGCATATAAAGTCTTCCTTCCAAAAATAAACTTGAACCTAAAACTATTCAAGCTTTTTGCTCTAACTACCAGTTTTTAGGAAGCTTGGAGATGGGAGAAATGAGGATACAATCAGCAAATGAAGCATGAAGAATAACCTGGTTTTCTAGGCCATGCACATGTTCTAAAATTTAAAAAGACTGAAAGACAATCACATGTGATGGGAAGGTCTTTCCAATATCTGGATTCAAATAAGTAACTGTAAATTTTGAACAGGATCTGGGTAGGATATATTAATGAGCTGCTGTTAATTTTATTAAACATGATAATGGTATTAAAGTTGTGGCTTCTCCTCTACCCTCATCACCCGTCCGGACTTCTCCATGATCTTCCCTTTAAAGCTTAGTGTTCTGGGGCACCTGAGTGTCTCAGTGAGTTAAGCGTCCTACTTTGGCTCAGGTGATGATCTCCTGGTTCCTGAGTTTGAGCCCAGCATCTGGTTCTCTGTTGTCAGCACAGAGCCCTCTCCAGATCCTCTGTCCCCCTCTCCCTACTCCCTCCCCTGCGTGTGCACTCGCATGTGCTCTGCTCTCTCTCAAAAATAAACATTAAAAAAATAAAGATTAGTGTTCTGACCATCCCATCCCCTTGGTCTATTTTTGTCTTCACACTTGCTTACTAAGAATTCTTATTGATTCCCAAATTTGATGAGGTTTCTGAACCTCCATCTCCACCCAGAACCTCTCTCCTGATGCTACCAGATCCACCAACTATGAAGTCCTCAAGGTATCAGAAATTCTTCAGGTTTCAGTCTCCACTCAGTGTCTCATTCTTTCCATTTAACTTGCTTTCCAGAACAGAGAACCAAAATAATAACCCTGAAGCATCTTCTTTAACTCCTTTCTACCAGTTCAACATACCTGGTTGAATACTGAGGCACCTAACAACTTTTGCAGGAGGGTGCTCACCAACTTTGAATAAAAAGGATGTAGTTTTTTTTTTAGATTAAAAAAAATTTTAATGTTTTATTTATTTCTGAGAGAGACAGCATGAGCAGAGGACGGTCAGAGAGAGAGGGAGATACAGAATCTGAAGCAGGATCCAGGCTCTGAGCTGCTAGCACAGAGCCTGACGTGGGGCTCGAACCCACAAACCATGAGATCACGACCTGAGCCGAAGTTGGACGTCCAACTGACTGAGCCACCCAGGCACCCCAAAATGGTAGTATTTTAATTCCACCTTTTATTTTTTTATTCACTATCATTGGCTTGAGTTCTAAATAGGTGCTTTCCTTATCCTGATTATCCCAAAATAGAGTTTCTACAAGAAATGTCGTATAAATACTTGATCCTTCCCATTATCTATCAATTTTCAGCATAATGAGTGCCTTGTCAGCTTCCAAAGTGACTAAATCTGTTGGAATTTGGGAGAATTTGGGATTTGGCTGTGGACAGTCATTATGTTGATGAGTGGTATAGTCCTTTGTTTATTTAGGTCCTCTTTTATATTTTAAAGTAAACTTTTATCATTTTATTCTAATTGGTCTAGATTTATTACTTTGTGTTTTTTGTTACTTGAGATTTTCTTTAAATTGTTGTTTCTGTTTATCATTTTCCACTAGTGCACTATTGATTTCGGCATGTTGTTCTTATATCTGATAAACTTGCTAACTCTCTCATTAGTACTAATAGTTTTAATAAATTTATTTATTTCTCTCAAAAATCATATCATCTGCTAGTAATGACAGATTTTTCCCTTCATTGTCAGGCTTTGACCTGACATGGTGAAAGCTGGTTAGTCTTTGTAAGGTTGTTAGCTTTGCAGCGGTTGCTGGAACTTGAAGACCTCAAGGCAGACAGTTGGAAGGAAAGGGAAGATGATATAAAGCAGGGAGAGCAGGGACACACAAGGATGTGGACTAGAGCCTATGTCAGTCTCTCAGCACCCGTGACGGGGGTGTCCTGCAGGAGAAACTGGCACGCTACTTCACAGAGTTAAACATGCTCCCGTGCCCACAGGGCCATGGTTCCAAATTGTAGTTCCAACTACAGGGCGTCTGGAGAAATTCCCTACTGAGGGTTGCACCATCAGCAACCAGGCAGGGACTATGTTTTGGAAGGCACAATTGGAGCACCAGAGCGGGCTCCCCCTGGGGCGCCATGTGCCCTCACCAAATACCATATTCACCAGATCAGCCTTGGACTTGGACCAGATTCTCAAAATCTTCCGGTTCTAATGAGCTCTGAGGAATCTTAATTTGTTCTGGCCGCTTTCCTCCACCGGCGTCAGGATCATGCATGAATCCTGCTACTTAGGGATGCAACCCAGATGGTAAGACAAGGTTCTGCCAGCCCCATCCAGGCCAGCTGCAGGGGCATCTTCCTGCTTCTGCTCTGTGTGCATCTATCAATCTCTGCTGCTGGCATCTGCCTCCAAGCCCGGGGAAAACTCCCAGTCCTTCTCCCAGGCCTTTCTCCAAGGGGCCCGCTTGCCCCTCCTAGTTTTCCCAGAAAGATTATCCCTGAGCAATGGCTGCCTCAGTTTGGGGGGCAGGGAAGTGAGCACAAAGGGGTTCTCCCCTGCACTCTAGAGGGTGAGCCCAGTCTTTCCAGGACGTGAGTCCAATTTCTCACTGGCCAAGGAGAGGATCCCCTAGGGAGAAAAGAGATCCACTTGGGAGAAAACTTGCCTAGGGAAAAAAGTGACCCAATGAGGCCCTTTCGGGTTGTAGCTAAAGGACACTAACTTCTGAGATGTTCAAGCTGGGGATGTATCTGGGGGCTCCATCACTGAGGATCCCCATAAGGTAACAGCATGCTATCTATCCATACCAGGAAACTGGAAGAAGTTATCTACCTTATGTGCCAATGGTTCAGATCACCATAATCCACATGAAGAATTCATTAGAAGTGTATAAATGCTGGGTAAAATAGAAATATTCCTTGTCTTTCCTACATCAGTGTGATAAAATGTCTGAATTGGGTTGAGTGGTTAAATGTTTATTGCTTCAGAGATGTGCCTAAATCATGGCTTCCTGAAGGTATGTTCTACACAGCTGAAGATTCACATTTCCCCTTCTTTCCTCCCTTCCTCCCTCCCTTCCTCCATTCCTTCCTTCCTCCCTCCCTCCCTTGCTTCATTGCTTCCTTCCTTCCTTCCTTCTTTCCTTCCTTCCTTTTTTCTTTCTTTCTTGTTAGGATAAGAGGGATTGGGCTAGAAGCAGAGAATTGACAAAGCCTCTTTGGAAGCCTTGTCCTAAGGGATCTTGAGGACTTTGTGACAGCCTAACACTATTTCCCTTGCCCCTATCACTTTTCCCCTACCTCATGTTTAATTCTCATGCCAAATATGCATTTTATATTACTTTCCCTCTTGGTGTAATACAAAATTCCAACAATTTAATACTTAATTTACACAAGTTATTTATGCCCTATTTTACTCTGTCCTGGAGTTGGGGGGAGGGCAGCTCTTTTTCTAAAGGCATGTGTTCACTTCATGGTTCATTTATTTCCTCCCATTTTTAAAGACTGAATGCATTTAACATAACTCTAGAGTGCATATCTGAACATGTATCATTAAGCTTCACATATAAAATATAATTTAGATATTATTTATAATTTAAATTCAATACGCAAACTATTCATCAAGTACGAAGGAAAATTAAAAACACTAAATATGAAAGACCTCAAAAATTGACAGGCTGAAAAAGCATTCATCACTCACCCTGCAAAAGTCCCTCTAAAATGACAGGAAATAGATTACTGAAAGACATAAATGCATAAGAATAAAGAATGGGCAGGATGAAGGAAGCTAAAAACAAACAAACAAAAAAAACCCAAAAAACTAGAAGCTAGAAAGTAAATGACAGTGAGGTATTCAGTTAAGACCAGAGAAAGCTGGGGCACCTATGTCGCTCATTCAGGTAAGCGTCCAACTCTTGATTTTGGCTCAGGTCATGATCTCAAAGTTTGTGAGTTCAAGTCCCACATCAGGCTCTGTGCTGACAGTGTGGAGCCTGCTTGGAATTCTCTCTCTTTCTCCTTGAAAAAATAAACAAAAAAAATTTGTTAAAAAAAAATATGACCAGAGAAAGCTGTAGAATCTCATTCTACCTCAGAAATGAGAAGGACAAGGTAGAAGAATTAGTTGAAAGTTTATATAAGAGGCAGAAGGATTAGCCCCCCTCCCACCATTCTGTTCCCGACACCGAGAGAAGGCCTGTCTGAAAAAGACTGGTAGATCCAGAAAGGTCTGGACTCTGGCCACCAGATGCTATTAGAGCTAAGAGGTGCAACAGCTCACAGGGAGATTAATATAACTCCTCTGTCCCTGCTGGCTCACATAATCCTGGGACACAGGTTTACATCTTCTAGGCAGAAATGTGGATAATTCTCAGGTAAAACTGATTAGTTCAAGAAACACAAACATAAAACCCTGATACTGAGAAAGAAGGGCTTGCCTACTGAGTTTCCTATGCAAGCAATTCTTAGGAACAACTCCCCATTCTAGAGACAGGGAATGGTGATGGGTCAGTAATGTTTTAATTTGCCCTCCAAACTATTGAGATAGCTTATTTTTACAGTGAAGGCCTTGAGTAAACTCCTGATCACAAAGCTGCCAATCAAGTGTTTTTAGAGATCAACTCTAAAATGGGAACAGTCGGTTGAGGGTCTGACTTCGGCTCAGGTCATGATCTCATGGTTCATTAAGTTTGAGCCCCACGTTGGGCTCTGTGCTGACAGCTCAGAACCGGGAGCCTGCTTCAGGTTCCGTGTCTCCCGCTCTCCTTGCCCCTCCCCCACACTCTTGAGCGTGCGTGCCTGTGTGTGCTCTCTCTCTCTGTCTCAAAAATAAACATTAAAAAAAATTTTTCAAATGGGTACAACCATATATAATGAGCAATGTTCCCACAAAATCTCTAACAAAGAAGAGAGAAGAGAAAAATAAACAATGTAGTAAACAGAAAAAAATCTGACAAGGCATTCATATCTCCTGAAAGATAAAACATTAATTCATGAAAAAACAGATCATAAAAAGAATATTCAAAGACTAAAAGAGGTTTATCAAAGAGGAAAGAAAATATAAGAAAAATATGGGAAGAGTCTAGAAGATCCATCATAGAATGTAGCAATCAACTAACAGATTTCAGAAAATAATACAGAAAATGCTAAGGAGGAAATTGCCAGACATAGTTCAGAAAACTTCCCAAAACTGAAAGAGTCCGTGTTTTCAGATGGAGACGGCACACCGACTGATCAACATAATGGATAAAAGAAAATTACACAGGCACTCCATCAGAACACTAAAGGACAAAGAGAAGGTCCAAGACACAGACAGAGACAGAACAAGAAAATGACACACAAAAGGAATGGGAACCTAGTCTGTGTAATATTGTAATGGCAGATATCATACATCTGTTAATATGCATAGGTTTAAGTTTTTCAAAATAATAAGTTGGTGGGAAAGGAATACAATAAAATACAAGTAATATTATAAAAAGTAAAAGCAAAAATTCCCAGATACTTGTATATACATTTGTTTCAATGGAAGGATAATCCAAAAATGAATGACAGTCAACTATATTGTGAAGGAGAAGACAGGAGAAACAAGAGGGGACTAAAAACTAGATTTTTCTGGATGTACATTTTTCCATACTGTTTTAAAAATATACTTTGTAAGGGGCACCTGGGTGGCTTAGTCGGTTAAGCGTCGACTTTC
>NW_027527569.1:4096260-4123470 GCF_008692635.1 Crocuta crocuta
AGAAATAAATAAAAAAAAAAAAACCAAAAATAAAAAAATAAAAAAAAATAAAAATATACTTTGTAAATTATTCTTCTCCTCTAAATAGCCTATCAGTGATGATTTTCATTTCCTACTTTGAGTATTATTTAGTGGTGTGGTATAATGTCTCCATATTCATCCATCCAAGAGACCTAGTGTATAACTACTAGAAGCATCTGTAAATGCTTCTAAACATTACAAAAATGTCCTATATTAGAAATATTAGGCCTTTATTATAATATTTTTCTGCATGATTGCTCCTAGTCTGACTGTGATTTGTTAAATATCCTCTCCTTACTAGTTTGTTTTCCTCATTTTAATCATTTTTCCTATCTGTGACATACATTTTGATTACTATTTGATGCAAAAATAATCAGGGTGGTGTCTTCATTAGGCTTTGTACCATTTTTCATTGTAGAGATTTCTTTCTTTTTTTTTTTTTTTTAATATTTTTATTTATTTCTAGGAGAGAGAGAGAGACAGCGTGAGCAGGGGAGGGTCAGAGAGAGAGGGAAACACAGACTCCGAAATAGGCTCTAGGCTCTGAGCTGGCAGTCAGCACAGAGCCCGACGCGGGGCTCGAACCCACGAACCACGAGATCATGACCTAAGTGAAAGTCGGACGCTTAACCGACTAAGCCACCCAGGCACCCCTTTTGTGTAGAGATTTCTTAAGAGCTGAAAGCTGCAAGAAGTGAAGTTATGAAGAACAAAGCTTCTCAATGAGAATTTACAAAATTAATTCACTCACATACTTTACTGTCTGAACCCAAAGCTCCCCAGACTGGTTCCTCCAGGGCTAAGCCAGGAAAATGAAACCATGAGATCTACAAAAGTTTTTTCTGTAGTNGGTCAGCTACAGAGCTAGAACATGTTGGAGCAGTATTTAAATCATGCCCCCTCCCTGCCAAAATTCAATCAAGAAGGCTTGGAGATAATAGAGTGATTTGTTGTTGGCAGATTCTGCTAAATCCCAAAAAGTTCTGTTTGAAGCTGGCATAAGGTCAGCAAATAAAACCCAAAGCTTGCTGAACACAGGAAACTTAATATGGAGTTTCTGCAAAAAGCTAAGATCCCAAATGACTCTACTTCCAAAATAAAACTAAATCAGAAATAAACTTTGCCATCTAGATGGGATTAGCAAAGGAACGTGGCTAGACCTTACCTTTCTCAAGTATGTCTTGACCTAATAATCATCACAAACCAGCCTTGTGGCTATATGTAGGAGTCTGAAAATTTTCAGGGGAATCATTTGAAGTGGCCTTAGGTTGGATGCATCCTCAAAACAACAGCTGAAGGAAAAAATTATCAGTTTATGAAAAGATGAAGTTATATCCTTTATGCCCAAGTTTAAAAAATTAACCCCAGATGATTCAAAGATTTACATGTTAAGACAGAAACTTTAGCATTCTTAGTAGAAATTCCCTTTAGACCTCAGGGCAGGGAAGGATTTCTTAAGCAAGACATGGAATGCACTTACTATAAAGACTTACAAGTCTGACTATATTAAAATTTAAAATTTTACTTATCAAAACACACCTTAACATGAAACAACAATTTAAAATAGAAGAAGACACTCACAATACACACAATTTTAAAAAGATTAGTAAGATTTTAAGGGAGAATACTTGAAAGGGAAAACTTTCATATATTATTTTATGTCCTTGAGAGGTTTTCTTTTACAATGTT
This sequence comes from Crocuta crocuta, assembly GCF_008692635.1. Classification (NCBI taxonomy): domain Eukaryota; kingdom Metazoa; phylum Chordata; class Mammalia; order Carnivora; family Hyaenidae; genus Crocuta; species Crocuta crocuta. The sequence continues at coordinate 4,097,971 of NW_027527569.1, forward strand.
CATATATGATGTTGATTTTTTAAGTTAAATTAAAGTTAGAGTCAATATCTCCTCTCATAGAGATTATTTGATAACTGTTGAAGCCCAGATGATGGGGATGAGGGAATTCAGGACATTAAAACCATCAACCTTTTGTAAATTATCAAAATGTTCCATTAAAAAGATTTTTAAAACAAACACATCATAGCTAATTTTAAGAACAAAATAGTTTATATAGCATATGATATCTATTCTAGAACAACTACCAAACAAGATTTCTAGAAATGCATTAGAAAAAGTATAAAAATATGCATGAGATATAAGCGTCAGGACAATGATTTCCTGTGGGAAAGGAAAGGAAAGGTGCTTTAAGCAATACCTATTGAATAACATTTTTTAATGTTTAAATTTTTTTATGTTAATTAATTTATCTTTTTAATATTTTAGTTATTTCAGTGAGAGAGAGAGAGAGAGACAGCGTGAGCAGGGGAGGGCCAGAGAGAGAGGGAGATACAGAATGTGAAACAGGTTCCAGGCTCTGAGCTGGCTGTCAGCACAGAGCCAGACGGGGCTCAAACCCATGAACCGTGAGATCATGACCTGAGCTGAAGTCAGCAGCGCAACCGACTGAGCCACCCAAGAGCCCCAATGTTAATTTTTTAAAAAATTTTTTAATTTTTAAAAATTTTTTTACAGTTTATTGTCAAGTTGGTTTCCATATAACACCCAGTGCTCATCATCACAAGTGCCCTCCTCCATGCCCATCACCCCCCCTCACACCTGTCAGTCCTCAGTATTGTTAATTTATTTTTGAGAGAGAGGGAGAGCGAGCATGAGCAGGGGAAGGGCACAGAGAGAGGGAGACAGAATCTGAAGCAGCTCTGAGCTGTCACAAGCCTGATGTGGGGCTCCAACTCAAACCATGAGATCATGACCTGGCTGAAGCCAGACACTCAATCATTTGAGCCAACCAAGCATCCCTTTAATGTTTTTTTAAAGTTTATTTATTTTGAGAGAGAGAGAGAGAAGGGGAAGGGCAAAGAGAGAAGGGGACAGGTGATTCCAAGTGGGCTCTGTACTCACAGCAGAGAGCCCTATGTGAGGCTGGCACCCACGAACCTGGAGATCATGACCTGAGCCACCCAGGTGCCCCTAACTGATAGCTATTTTAAAGAAGAGAGGTGAGGCAAATGTGGGAAAATGTTAACATCTTGTTAAATGGGGAAGTGGTGGGGGTTGTTATATAGGTATTTGTTATATAACTTTTTGAATGTGTGAAATCTTCCATAATTTAAAATTTTAACTAAAATTAAGAATATTGGGAAGAGAATTGCACCAACACTAGTTGTTTTAGGATGTGGTAATTAAACGGGATTTATCTATAGTTTCTACATTTTCTGTAACGACCATCTCTCTGTAATGACCAAACATAAAAATGTTTCTATTTTTAAAATTTTTATTATTTTTTTAAGTTTATTTATTTGGAGACGGAGACTGCGTGAGCAGGGGAGGAGCAGAGAGAGAGAGAGAGAGAGAGAGGCAGAGAGATATATATAAAGAGAGACGAAGGAGACAGAGAGACAGAGACTCCCAAGCAGATTCTGCGCAGAGCCCAATGCGGGGCTCAAACTCACAAACCATGAGATCATGAGCTGAGTGAAAACCGAGAGTCCGAGGCTTAACCTGAGCCACCCACGCACACCTCTAACGTTTATGTGTTTTTTTTTAAATTTTTTTTTAATGTTCCATTTATTTCAGAAGAGAAGAGAGAGAGAGAGACAGTGTGAGTAGGGGAGGGTCAGAGAGAGAGGGAGACACAGAACCTGAAACAGGCTCCAGGCGCTGAGCTGTCAGCACAGAGCCCGACGGGGGTCTCGAACCCACGAACCGTGAGATCATGACCTGAGCCGAAGCCGAATGCTTAACCTGCTGAGCCACCCAGGCGCCCCTAACGTTTATGTTTTAACACACGACACACTTCCTTGAATAATTTTGAAGTACTAATCAACCTGAGAGTCGGGAGACAACAGGGAGCAGAAGAAAGTGGAGTATAGAGTCGATGAGCCGGCCCTCGGCCTGATCTACCTACTTACCCCTGGAAGGTTAACAGAAACCTTCTGTTTCTAGCACGAAGGTGACTTGGGGCAATGAGGCTGCCGATTCAAACCGCACCGTTAACCAGTTACGTGCTGGGGCAGGGGCCTTAGAAGCTAAGTGATACCTTACTCAGCGGAGACGACCATGGAAAGCTTCTGAGAGCGGGCTGGAACTCTAACGCTAGTTCGAAGTCCAGCAGGAAGTCGGGTGGGGGGGCCCCTCAGCGCTTCCAGGCAGGGGTGCCGGGTGTCAATTGGATGGGCTCACCCGGAACCCGTGTGCGGAGTCGCAGGAAGAGGCGGGGTTGGCCGAAAACTTAAAGGGGGGCGGGGGAGGGGGCGTAGGCTTCGGGCCTCGCTGGAGGTCTGCGGGGGCTGCCGGACGTAGCATGGCAGACGACGCAGGTGCTGCTGAGGCCCAGGGGGACCAATGGACGCCAGCCCCTTCCATGGACAGAATGCTGAGGTCACCACTTCCACCACCGCGGATTCGCACCCGGCCGTGGTGGTTTCCCGTGCAGGAACTGAGAGACCCGCTGGTGTTTTACCTCGAGGCATGGCTGGCTGACTCCATCTTCGGTGAGCCACCCTAGGTGTGGGGTGCTGTAACCCCCTCCACTCCGAAAGAGACCCTGCAGAGCAACGCTCGCTCGACAGTCTGCTGAATTTGCAGGCCACGTTTGACGCCAAGATGCCCACCTTCCCACGCTTCCCTTCAAATCTAGCTCCTCCTGACCATGTTGGACCGTGTTTCCCCTCAAAGTTACTCTTTTGCTGTTTAGGCCCAGACCGAGCCATCATTCCAGAAATAGAGTGGATGAGCCAAGTCCTGCTGACGGTGGACATAGTTAACTCTGGGGACTTGGTTGAAATAACCATCTTCGGACAGCCCCGTGTACAGAATCGGGTGAAGAGCGTGCTCCTGAGCCTGGCAACCTGGCATCGGAAACATCGTGCCCGAGGTGAGGGTCTTTGAAAACCTGAATGTGGAAGGAGCCACCGGTGAACCACCTGGCCATACCTCCTCTCTTCCAGCCTTTATTACCTCAGGAAAACCTTTTGCAGTTTCCTAAATCCAGTGTTCTGCATGCATCTAGTGTTCTGGGCATCCCTGTGTGAGAGGAGTGCAAATAGGACCTTGGGAAAGCAAATCTGAGATGTTCAGCCCCCTCACTGCCCACGCAGCCTCAGCTTGGTTTTACCACTGGGTCCAGATCTCAGGTTCAGAGTCCCCACCTGAGAAATGATGCTGCTAGCACCTTCCCTCTTCCCCCAGCCCCCTCAATGCGGAGTACTTTGGAACAGTGAGCATTTTTCCTTATCCAGCTGAGAAGATGAGACAACTTGAGGAGTTCTTGAAGACCCACGCATCAGGTCCCCAGACTCCTGAACATCATGCTGCATAAGTATTTTCAGGAGCATGGTGAGAACAGTCCTGCTTCTGCTGCTAAAGTTCAAGAGAAGCACGTATGCATAAATCTGTGTTCTTTTTTTCCTGTGTCTTGATGGGTAGGGCTTTGATTATGATGATGCAAAAGTGAGTTTGTAGTGCCATTCCAGAAATGAACTGAAATTCCTTTTTGTCCAATGCTATACAGATCTTTGCTCACTTAAAATTAAGCAAATATATAAAAGATTGACTCAGTTCATTCATGTCTTGATGTGAGAGTTGGGTAAAAGGCTGATACTAGTGGTTTTTTATTTTTTCCTGTGCTTCTATAATTTTGAATCTACTAACCCTTGTATGGTTTTATGGCCACGGTCAGACCCCTCAGCACAGGCCCATGAATTTGCATTTCTAATTAGCTCACAGGTAATACCAATGCTTCTCCTCTGAGGCTCTCACTTTGAAGCTTGTGGTTTGGCCCCTGGGCAGCACCTACTGTGCACTTTCTTCTTGGAGTGGGGCCTGCTTCCCTGTACGTGGGTAGGTGTTTCAACATGAAGCCTGAGGCGATCGGTTCTTTATTCTGTTGGCATTGTGATTCACCAGAGGACAGTCAGGTCCTAGGCAGCTTGACTGTTGGAAAGGCATCCTGCCACCAAGCCAGCTGTCTCCTTTTCCTGCGAGGCCTGCACAGGTGTCCTGCATGAGCTGGGTTGTTTTTCCGTTACCCATCACCATGCCAGGACTCCTTTGTGCGAAACAGCTCCAACCTCACGCTGCCTCCACTTTCAGGAAGCAGGATTCTTTGGGGGAGAGGTTGTGGAGAGCTCTGTGGCTTCGGAGTTGGCATCGATTGAACTCCTGCAATTTCTTTACCCCTTAGCAGTAACGGATTCTAGCTGTTTGCAAGGGTTGTAAACACACACATACACCAGTCTTTTAAAATGTGCTGCTTTGGGGGAGTTCTGGTGGCTCAATCGGTTAAGCCTCTGACTTCTGCTCAGGTCATGACCTCAGTGTGAGTTCCAGCCCCGCATCCAGCTTTTTGCAGTCAGGGCAGAACCTGCTTGGGATCCTCTGTCTCCGTCTCTCTCTCTCTGTCCCTCCCCCACTCGTGTGTGTCCTCATGCGTGCTATCTCAAAAATAGGTAAACATTAAAAAATTTTAAATGTGCTACTTTGATTACAAGTGATAGTGGACATTTTTCTACTTATGTTTTTGTAAAAATGCTTTTTTATTCATTCCTATATTCTTCAACTCTGAAGATAATATAAATTCCTATCTGTATGAGCTTTTGTAACAAATAATGGCCCATTATAACAGTATTTTCCACCCCTTTGCTTCTCAAATTTTTTGTATGTGAAAAATTTCATTTTATTTAGTTAAACTGGTTATTGTTTTCTGTCTGATTTCCACTCCTCCTCATCCCACCCCCTTACTTTTAAGCATAGGTACTCCGGCATTTATCCGTCTGCAGAAATTTGATTTAAAAAACCCTACAGGTTATTTCTAGTAGGATATTTACAAAACCATTGAACATTTTTTACTGTTATTTGGAGGAAGATTATGCTTAAAATACTCTAATTGTCTAAAAGTTATCCAGAATTTGGGGCACCTGTGTGGCTCAGTCCATTGAGTGTCCGACTTTGGCTCAGGTCATAATCTCACAGTCCTTCTGTGGGTTTGAGCCCTGCATCGGGCTCTGTGCTGATATCTCAGAGCCTGGAGCCTGTTTCGGATTCTGTATCTCCCTCTTTTTCTGCCCCTCCCCAGCTCGTGCTCTCTCTTTGTCTCAAAAATAAACGTTTAAAAAAAAAATTAGATAAAAGGTGAAATGAGATCCTATGGGTGGGCCCTTAACCCAATATGACTGGGGTCTTTCTGAGAAGAAGAAATATGCACACAGATAGGTGCATGCATGGAGAAAAGACCATGTGAGAAGGCAGCAAAATGGCAGCCATCTGCCAACTAAGGAAAGAGGCCTCAGAAGAAACCAATCCTGCGGACACATTGATTTTGGACTTTCAGCCTCCACATCTTTGAGAAAATATTTAAGCCACACAGGCTGTTATTTTGTTAAGGCAGCCCTAGCAAACGAACACACATTTAGTATGGTTTTTCTCTGTGTTGCCTTTCACTACATGCTGATACAGTATTTTTACTACCTTCATAACTTTTAATAACTAAAAATAAAAATCAAATAAAATAGGTGCACCTGGGTGGTTCAGTCAGTTAAGCATCCAACTTCGGCTCAGGTCATGATCTCACAGTTCGTGAGTTTGAGTCCCATGTCAGGCTCTGTGCTAATAGCTTGGATCCTGGAGCCTGCTTCAGATTCTGTGTCTTTCTCTCTCTCTGCCCCCTCCTCCACTTGCTCCATCTCTCTCTCAAAAAAAATTACAAAAATTAATAAAGTTGTCATCTACTTTTCAGAATTTGAGGGTAATACAAGCTGCAATACGTAGCTAATATCACATACCAGTCTATGTGCCAAGAACCTAAATAGGATGCTTGGAACATGATTGACTTGCTAAGGTCATAGAGCTAGGACATTGGGATGGATGGATGGGTGAGATTTGAACCAAAACATTGATTTCCAGGATCCAAACTCATTATACTTTCCCACTTGCTTTCATTTTCCCTCCACACCCGAATTTAGACTCATTTCTCATAGTTTTTCTTTTTAAGAGGAATTAGAATAAACTTGTTAATTGTAAAGAATAAGGGACAATGTTTTTTGTTTTTTCTTTTTTTTTTTTAAAGTTTATTTTTTGAGACAGAACCAGAGAGAAAGAAAGAGGATTCCAAGTAGGCTCTGCACTATCAGCACAAAGCCCACCACAGGGCTTGAACTCATGAACCATGAGATCATGACCTGAGCCTCAACCAAGAGTTGGATGCCTAGCCTACTTTGCTGCTGAGCCACCTAGGTGCCCCATATTGACTTTTTTTTTGTTGTTAGTTTATTTGAGAGGGAGTGTGAGGGAGAGAGACAGAGTGTTAATCTCATACAGGGTCCACGATGTCAGCACGAGAGCCTGACACAGGGCTCCATTCATCCTAATGAGCCGTGAGATCATACCCGAGCTGAAATCACGAGTTGGATGCTTAACCGAATGAGCCACCCAGGAGCCCCTTGTTTGTCCCACTCTTAGTGATATTTTTAAAAAGCCTTGTTTTGGGACATCTGGGTAGCTCAGTTGGCTGAGCGGCTGACTTCAGCTCATGTCATGATATCTGTGAATTTGAGCTCCACATCAGGCTCACTGCTGTCGGCACAGAGCCCACTTTGGATCCTCTGTCTCCTCTCATGCGCTCTCTCTCAAAACTAAAAAAATAAAAAGGCCCTATTTTGATTGAAAGTGTGAAACAGAGATTTGGATGTGCTAAATAGTGCCAACCTGGCTTAACTAAAGTGAAGCTGTGGGAAAACCTTGAGATGTGAGGTCTATAGCTAACCTCAAAAGTTAATCTAGCTACAGAATCTATCAACAATGGACTCTTTCCTTGATCCCTCTAGTCAGCCTATTCAAAAATTGTACAGACTGATCTTTTTACTAGCCGCCAATAGTTTTTTCTGCAAAAAAGTACAAACATGTCATTTCCAGACTTCTGCAGTTTTGCCTTTGTTCGTTTACAAACTTTTTTTCATTGACTGCCTTGGGTCTCAGTTCCCAGAGCCTTCCCATCTAATTAATCATCTTTTAGGTTGGTAAAATATACTCTTTGAGGTGTATATAATGTACATGTAGTTTAAAGAATGAAAGGAGCACTCCAGTGTACCTTAATAGAACAAACCCAGTATTTTTGGAAGCCATCTATATACATCTTTTCTCAACCAATTTTCTGTTTTTAAATAAGTTCCTTTATCTGGAAAACAAATGACCAAGACTGCCAATAGAACAGCGAGAGGCTTGTCCTCTCATATTGAAACATTCTATAAAGCCACATAGAACAGTGGGATAGGTATTGAAAAAAATAGAAAAGTGACATATGTGGACATAAGTACAAGTGTAAGTGTTAAAAGTGATTTCCTATAAGAGAATAGGTTGAAAAGGGCAGATAGAGAGCTCTGGAGACCTTCAGCTGGGTGAAAACTCAGGCGGCACTGCTTCATGCCCTACTTTGAAAGGAGTCCAATAGGTTAAAAAAAATTTTTTTTTTTAATGTTTATTTTTGAGAGGCAATGTGAGCAGGGGAAGGGCAGAGAGAGGGAGACAATCTGAAACAGGCTCCAGGCTCCAAGCTGTCAGCACAGAGCCTTACATGGGGCTTGAACTCACGAACCGTGAGATAATGACCCAAGCTGAAGTTGGTTAACCAACAGAACCACCCAGGACCCCCTAATAGGTGTTTGGTTTTAATTGAACATTTGTTCTGTATTTACTCTGATATTTCCCTTCTGGATTAAATAGATACATTAAGTCTTCATTCAATTGAAACTTTGAGCCTGCATTGTTTTGAGTCTTAAGTGTTTGAAGTTCACTCCACCTAGGCTTTACTTTGCCTCTTCTAAAAATAGTTAATTATAAATTCAGCTTTACATTTTATTTCCCTAACTAAAGTTAAGTGCTTAAAATTGGAGTGGTCATCTATTACTGGTGACCAGAGTATATGATAGATATACCACTCCCTTGGTCTTTTCTTTTTCTCCTTAGTCTTTAAAGTTAGGTTTCCTTGAAACTTTTAAATGAACATTTTTATAGCAAAGATTAACGTGTGTTGTTTTATTTATCCAAGCACCCAGCTGTTCAGTTTGCTTCCTTCTGCCAGTTACACCCTGGTGCCCAGCTTCTAGAGTAGAGCAGGAAGCCAAACATGATAAAGGTGCTGATTATCACTACAAAGACAACCATATTACAATATCTCAAATTAACCTGTACACCTTAAATTTACAGTGTTACAGGTCAGATATAGTTCAATTAAAAAAAAAGCGCCTGGGTGGCTCAGCTGGTTGAGCGTCAGACTTCGGCTCAGGTCATGATCTCCCGGTTTGTGGGTTCCAGCCCTGTGGGTTCTGTGCTGGCAACTCAGAGCCTGGAGCCTATTTCGGATTCTGTGTCTCCCTCTCTGGCCCTCCCCGCTCATGGTCTCTCTCAAAAATAAAATAAACATTAAATTTTAAAAAGTGGCAAAGAAGGCTAGCCTTCAACCTGCGCCAGCGCACTAGGGGAGGAGTCTAGTACTGCTAGTGTCTCACTCACGGTAAACCTCACTGAAGGTGTGAAGGTCAGATGACCTCGACCAAACAAGGACCACAGCAGAGCAGTCCTGGCTCTTTCTCCCCAATTTTCTCCTTCCTCACCGTCAGCTGTCCAGGCTGGGAAGTCACTCGCTGCTTCCAGCGCGACGACATGCCCAGCCAGGAGGACCGCATTGGAACCAAGTTTTTTCACCCCATATCACCTAAGAGTAGAAACGCCACAGATACAAGAAATTTTCCAGGGAGGACGGACTCGATGGGCGGGAGAAACCTCTAACAGGCAAAACCAGATGTTTGCGGTTAAAGAACACAAGACGTCTCACCTGCCTCTAGAGAGCTAGAGCTAGAGAGCAGCCTAGGGCAGATACTGGCTCCTGGAGGAATGGTCTCTCCTTCTCCGTTTACCTGATAATTAACAGACGCTAGGGAAATTCAATTCTTTATTAGAATTCTTTAGATCGGTGTTTGCAAGCATTTGATACGGAGGCAGGGACCAAGAACTATCCACACCATTCTTTCCCCAGCTTCTGCAGCAAGAAGCAGGACTTGGATGGACAGAGCTCCAGTAGGATCGTTGTCTGGCTCCTGCTCCGCGGCCCGGAGTTCTTTCATAACCTGGTAACCGGGCCCTGGGTAGCGTTCGGGGAGCTCTGCGTCGCCGCCTCATCGACTGCGCTGGGGGAGCGCGGAGTGGCCGCCTCCCGGGCTGCCTCGGGGTCCTGCTGGGTCGCCCTCTCACCGACTGCGTTCGGGTCTTGCTGGGTCGCCGCCTCCCGGGCTGCGTCGGGGTCCTGCTGGGTCGCCGCCTCACCGACTGCGTCGGGGTCCTGCTGGGTCGCCGCCTCCCGGGCAGCCTTCGGAGAGCTTTGGGTCGCCGTCTCGCGGACAGCGTCGGGGCCCAGCTGGGTCGCCGCCTCCCGGACAGCGTCGGGGCCCAGCTGGGTCGCCGCCTCCCGGACACACTTTGGAGAGCTTTGGGTCGCCGCCTCCCGAACACACTTCGGAGAGCTCTGGGTCGCCACCTCCGGAACTGTGTCGCGGGACCCCTGAGTCGCCGCCTCCCGGACAGACTTTGGAGAGCTCGGTGTATCCTCCTCAGGGACAGCGTCAGGGTTCTGTTGGGTCGCTACATCCTGGGCAGGGGTCTTCTCTGAGCCTGGAAGAACAGTGTGGAGACCTTACCTGTGTCCCCTACTCTCTCCACAAAAAGATTTATCCAAATTGGCTGGGAGATTAGGGTTCGGAACCTGAGAGTGCATGGTTAATTTGGCCTTCTAGAGTCCTTGCAAGAAGGAAACCCTCTCCTGGACTGAGAGGATGAGACCGCTGCCCCGTGATATCCAGGAAGCATCAGGATCCCTACCAAGGAACCCATGGCCTGCCCAGGGTACCCCTCACTATTCCCGGTTTCATACTTTGTGACCGGAGTTGGCGATGATGGTCAGCCAAATTCATGATCATCTTGGATACATCTTTCTGGTAATAGGGCCGACCAAATATCAAGATCTCAGCCTCGCCCTCGGGGTCCCAATGATTAACGTGAAGCAGGGTCTGTGACACACACTCGACGTGTGGTATGTGCTCTCCTCCCGGACCTGTGCAGGAAGCAAAGAGGCTGTGAGGGGCGGGACTTGTTTGGGAGAGGAAGGCCGGGGTGGAGGGAGGTAGCGTTGGTTTGGGGCTAGGGCCACTGCAGAGGCTTGCTCTGGAACGCGGCCAGCCTGGGGGGCCGGGTGGGTAGGAGTTGGGGGGAAAGACCCACTCACCGAAAATCGCCTCCACCAGCCACGCCTCGAGGTGAACTGCCTTCGGACTCTTCAGGTGCTCGGAGTGGAACCAATAGGGCCGCTTGGTGAGGTTACCCTGCACCTCGAATAGCGCCCCTTCTCGTTGCTCCAGCTGCACGAGCGTCGGAAACCGCTTAGGAGTGGCCATGGTGCAGTAGGCCTTGCTGCTAGTGTCCGTGCAGCTGCAAACCAAGAAGGTCAAGGTTAGTACCAGCTGCGGCAGTTGTGGCCTCGCCAGGGCCTTATTTCAAGGGCTTTTGGTAAGCCCCTCCCCATCCGCCTGGGCGTCTTCCCGAGATTGCGCGATTGCACTGGGTAGAGCACCTGGGCGCTATAGGCGGGGCCATTGGTCTGGACCCGCCCGTTTCCCCAGGCGCTGCCAGCCCGGGGCTGAGCGCCTGGGTGGGGGCTTCTTATGGGAAGCAGGTCTCGGGGAGGTGAGGACACCCCCGTAGAGGTAAGGAAAATCCAACATCTGGACAATACCTTTCAGAGAAGCCAACTGATATTTGCGGAGACACAGGTGCTTTTCAGACGGTTGTAACGGGATCGGGATTCCTGAGGGGTTGGAATGACCTTTTCATGGAAAACCTAATGAAATACATTGAGGAAGTAAAAGCTCAAGGAGTAAAAAAGGTGTTCAAGGGCTAAAGTCCCACTTTCTCGTGAACCTTGACTACTGAGTTCCCTCCTCAGAGGTCGTCACATTTTCCAGCTTCTTCCTTAACCTGTCAGAGACAGCTGAGCACACCCAGCAGCAAATGGTCCATGTGCTTTGGACACCAGAGGGGAATTCATTGAAATTTTTTGGACGCCTTAATTCTCTAAGTAACATATTTCTATGTCTTGTTTTTTGTTTTGTCCAGTTGAAAGCATTCCCCATCAATTGCTACTCAGGAACATAAAGTTATAGAGCTCTCGAATCACTAGTTGGGGTGTCATGCCCAGGCCCAGCGGTGACAGATCCTCAGAACTCAGGTTCATCCTTGTATCCTCTGTGGGAGTTCTGTAGGCCAAAGAAGTGCATGAGAAATTTGTATGTGTCTCACAGCATCAAAAGTCTTGAGACCTAAGCAGAATATGAATTAAGAGCCAAAGAAGGGCAAAATCCAATCAAAGAATCACAGGATGGAAAATGAACTTCCATGTGTAGGCAGACTGACTAAGGGAGTGTATAACTGACACCCAAGCGTCTGGACTCCATAACTATCCCCTCTGGAGGTTTATGGACTCACTAATATAGCAACTATAAATTGAATTTTAATGTCCCATCAGTATTGCCAAAAAGAATCCAATCCAAGAAGTAGTTCCATGAATATCTCTAGTCTGAAATCTCTTTCTTGCACCAAATGATATTAGGATAATATATTGTTTCTTAGTTGGGGTAGTACTTAGAGTTCTTTGCATGTTATTGTCATTATGTGTGTGTAGAGATCTTTTACATCATTGAAGTTTTAGAATTGGAAATACTTAAGACAATTAAAACTAGAGTATTAATATTTAAAAGTGATCTTTCATTTATATAAAATCCTAGAATATGTGGACTAATCTATTGTGATAGAAGGCACGGAATAGTTGCCCAGGGAAGGGAATGGAGGGAGGAAGGGAATGGAAAGAGGCATTTGGAAACTCTTGGGGATGATGGAAGTGTGCATTAGCTTGATGACAGTGATGGTTTCACTGGATGTGGTTTATATGTCAAAACTGGTCAGTTGTACACATTTTATTTATTAATTTTTAATCTTCATTTATTTTTGAGAGTGAGACCGAGAGAGACAGAGTGTGAGCAGAGGAGAGGCAGACATAGAATCTGAAACAGGCTCCAGGCTCTGAACTGTCAGCACAGAGGCTGACTTGGGGCTCAAACCCATGAACTGCGAGATCATGACCTGATCCTAAGTTGGACGATTAAACGACTGAACCACCCAGGCGCCCCTGTAGACATTTTAACGTAAGGAGTTTATTGTGCTTTATTCTTCAAAGTGGTTTAAAAAGAAAGGAACCATATACATGGTATTTTATATTTCTGTAATATTTTAGATAAATTTATTATATTAGGAAGACAGTTTTGGAACTCCAATTTAAAATATATAAGTAAAAAATATATAATTAAGTAATGGATTTAGATATGTGACTAAGATGAAATCTTAGTTTATATTCAGTGTTGGATCACTGAGGAAAACTTCAGTTTCAATATATTCAGAAGTTTTATTTACAGGAATTATTTAGTAATTGATAATTTCTTGTTATTTGAGGCTATTAAAGTATTTTACAATGCTCTTTACCATGTATGAGAATTTTTTTGTGTTTTTTTTCTTGTTGTTTTTTGAGATTGTTTAGTTAATTAAATTTGTCCAGGAGACCTGGTGTCTTTCGTAGCCCATTAAACATAACTCTTAAAACTTTCTAGGCTTAAGAATAGGATAGCAAGTTTTGAAAGAAAAACTTGAAAGCTTAAGAAGGATGGACTAAAGGTTTGGTTTTTACGATCAAAAATTTTTTTCATGTGTATTCATTTTGAGAGAGAGAGAGAGAGTGCATGTGTGAGCAGGGGAGAGAGAATCCCAAGCAGTCTCCTACACTGTCAGCACAGAGCCCACGCTGGGTAGATCTAACACACTGTGAGGCTATGACCTGAGGAGAAACCTAGTGTCAGCCGCCCAGCCAACTGAGCCACCCAGGTGCCTTTGGTTTTTACAGTTTTGGGAAATACTAATTTTCAAAGAAATCTCTAAACATTTCTTTGTATGCACAGAAATCACCCCCAGGATTCCAAAGAAGAAAAAATACACCAACATCTTCCTCTCATCTCTCAGGCTACCTGTATATATCAGACCTGGTACCCGCAGCCCCCAACTCAGTAATATGATTCTGTTAGAGTATTAAAGTTTATACTATTATGACCTTGTAAACAATATTCATAGCTGCAATATGATTTCTTGGATAAAGTTTTATTTTTCTGGGTGTTATTAATTGCTTTTTTTTGTTCAAATCCTCTTTCTTTTTAAGATGCTTACTCTTCTGGGCACCTGGGTGGCTCAGTCAGTTAAGTGTCTGATTTCAATTCAGGTCATGGTCTCTTGGTTTGAGTTTCCTTCTCTCTTGGTTCCTGTGTTTGAGCTTCCTTCTAGGAAAGAAGCACTGTCAGTACAGAGTCTGTTTGGGGGTCTCTCTCCTTCCCTCTCTCTCTTTGCCTTTCCCCCTCTTACACTATCTCTCTCTCAAAATAAATAAATAAACTTTAAAAAAATGCTTATTTTTCTATGTGCTCCTCCTTTTTCTCCAGACTGCCCAACTGTGTAAATTTTCTCCTGTCCTTTCAAGCCCAGCAAGCACTTTATCATTTCATCTTGACAGTATTGCTCCTTCAGTCTTACCTGCTCCAATCTAAGTTAGTTGCTTTGCAGGCCCATCATCCTGTGGTTTACTACAGCCTTTCTGGTATTGGGTCCTGGGCTCTCAGAATCCCACGACTTTCTTTCTTTGTGCGTGTGACTGTTTGGTTTTGTTGTTATTGTTTGTTTGTTTAGTAGATTTGATAGTATTAGCAGTAACATTTGGGCAAAAATTATTAAGCTGATAGATAATCGTCTTCAAGAGGATCCTTGTGTTTTCTGCTGTGCTTATCTTTCCCACTTTGTTTCTGATTAGCTGCCAGGAAGCTGAGGCTGAGCTAGCCTGATTCCAGGAAGGCAGCAGAAAATTAGAGGCAGAGTTGTGGGCACAATTAGTTCAGGCTAAACAAAGAAATAGAGACTTGCAAGCTGATAACAAGACTGAAACATGCAGTGGAAGCATTGAAGGCAATTGTGGCAACAGATGCTGATGCCTAATGTGCTAGGTTCAGTAAGATGAGACATAGATAGTTTCAGGTGGAACTTAAGAGCATTAGGGAACAACAACAACAACAAAACAAAAGCAAGTTTCAAGGGGATTTTTGAAATAAAATGTTTTCTTTTACTGAACCAAGGTAAAGGTGGCTTAGAGTTAAGAAGTTCACTTAGAAATTTCATAGCTGTCACCTTTCTGGCCTAATGTTCCTACCTATAATATTGTAGTTCCTATAATTTTCAAAGGCTGTCAGATAGATTGGCTCATTCTACAGTACTTTAAAATTATAATGACATAGGCAGCTGTTTCATTATTGTTCATTGGCCCTTCAGTTTTGGAGTCCATCTTGGGTTAAAAAGTTAGCTTGAAAAAGGAGTTTTTAGTGTAAAAAGATGAACCCTTTTCATTGCTCTTTACTACTTGCCTTAACCAAATTCTTGGGAATGTTTCTGCATCTGGGGAGTGAATGGGTTTGGGGAAGGTGGTGGGAGAGTTCAGGTAAGGGATAAGGAATTTGGACCTTTAGTGGTAGTTTACCCTGGGCTGCATTCAGCCTGAGAACCCAGGGATTCTCTCACCAAATTCGTAATGTTTGAGGCAATGGTTTCATTATTTTACTTCTCTTCTGAGAGAGACTCCCTTTCATTTTGAGGGAGTAAATCCTCTATTATTTTCTGAGGAAGAATCATATTTCGAGGCCTTGCATTTTGAAATATATTTTTATTCTGTCCAATAGTTAATTGGACATTTGGCCTTAGAAGTTTTGTTAATATTTATATTTTTATTTTTCAGAGAGAGAGAGAGAGAAAAAACACACGTACACACATGTGTAAGCAGGGAAGGAGCAGGGAGAGGAGAGAGAGAAGCTCTCTAGTTAGAAGCTCTGAGCATGTAGGTTTGTCTACACCCAACATTCACTGAGGGAGATATGAGTAGAATTTTTTTGTGAGAACCCCAGTGCAGTCTCATGAGATTTTTCAGTATTCTCTCTACTGGCCGCCCTTTAAGTGAGTTCTGCATACTTTTAGAAGCAACATACACTTTTTAAGATTTAGTTTCCCTTTTTCCTTGAATTCATTGTCTTAGTTTGGATAGAAAAATTGTCATTTCAACCAAGTACTGAAATCTTAATGAGTACTTGAAGCTAATAAAAATGGTACCAATTTCAAAATGGTACTAGTAGTCCATGAGCTTGAAATCAGTCAGTGGTTATTTTTTAAATAATAACAGCTATGTGGGAGTGGGATTGGGGGTGGGAGAAGGATGTCCTCTGTATTATATAATGGTGATGATGATGATGAAATAATGATAGTTGCTGTGTGTGAATGAATTAGGGAAGCACTTATTACACACTATGTGACCCAATCTGTAGAACAATTTTGAGAGTAGTACTGATTATTATTCCTGAATCTGAGGCTCACAGAAGTCAGACAGTGAGTGAAAGTCTAATTTCCTATCTTGGTGTGTTTTGTCTTTTCCCCTCCCTGAGGAACAGTTTGTATCATTACTCCTTTTGGTATTTATTCTGAGACCAAGGACTTGCTTAACCTAATGATTTGCCTTCAGTCCCTTGAAAGTGCTTTTTCCACAATCCAGGTGATTCTGAGCACAAGAAAGTTGAGAATCACTATATGAGATCACTTTGTATTTTCTGATTTCCAGGGTTGATCATTTAGCTTTAATACATCACTCCTGTTCACAGAAACTACCTTGATTTTGTGTTTGTTCCTTGTTAACTTAAGAGTGTCTTAAAACCGTTGTGATGTTTGAGTATGAACATGTAAGAAAAAAAATACTTCTGCTTCATTACCTTGACTTTAAAAGACTAAATTGCCTAAAAACAACAAGAAAAAAGAGCATTTTCTAGTTACATCTTTTGTTCTGTTTTAGGCCTTTCTACTCCTGCTTTGTGTCTCTTCTTATGGTCTAGATTAAATAACACCCCAAAGTCCACTGTAAAGAAAGCTTTATCATCCTCCATACATCCCACTTTAAATAGTACAAGTTGTGGGGTACCTGAGTGGCTCAGTTGGTTGAGTGTCCAACTCTTGATTTTAGCTCAGGTCATGATCCCAGAGTCTTGGGATCAAGTGCCTCTTTGGGCTCCACACTGAGTGCGGAGCCTGCTTAAGATTCTCATTCTCTGTCTCTCTCTCTCTCTCTCTCTTCCCCCCATAAATTAAGTAAAAGAATGAATAAGTAAATAAACACGTGAATAAATAAATCAAACTAATTATCAACATAGATGCATCTCGCTCCAGTGTCCATATACTGTGTTATAGGCCTGAAAAGTAAATAATTAAAATTATTTCTTCTAATGGTAAAAGGAGCCACCAGCTGCTCTGGAATGCTGCTCCCAGGAAAACTCTGACCTCAGCTTTTTGGAAGATATCTGTCCCCCTTCAACCCCCTGCATCACTCCCATCCCACCTTCTTTAGTCAAGAGAGTATTTACTTTTATAGCTAGTGAGAGATGTTGAGGGGTAGAGAGTGTTTAGGTGATGGAAAAGCCTACCCTAATAACACACTCAGATGCTTTTAAAGTTTTCAACCAAAATTAAACCTGAGTGTATTAAAATATCCAATAATTTGCTACTTAATAGACACAATGCAAAAGGACATAAACATTCTCCAACAAAAGAAAAGCAAATGAGTTCATAGCAGCACTCTCAACAATAGCCAAAACATGGAAAGAGCCTAAGTGTCCATTAACAGACGAATGGATCAAGAAGATGTGGTTTATCTATACTATGGAATACTACATGGCAATGAGAAACAATGAAATCTGGCCATGTGTAGCAACATGGATGGAACTTGAGGGTGTTATGCTGAGCGAAGTAAGTCAGGCAGAGAAAGACAAATACCATATGTTTGCACGTATAGGAGGATTAGGAGGAACTTAACAGAAGACCAAGGGAGAGAAGAATGGGGGAAATAGTGGGGGAGAGGGAGAGAGGCAAACCATGAGAGACTCTGAATACTGAGAACAAACTGAAGACTGATGGGTGTGGGGGGGGGAGGGGGGAGATGGACATGGAGGAGGGCACTTGTGGGGATGAGCACTGGGTGTTATATGGAAACCAAGTTGACAATAAACTATTTGTAAAAAAAAAAAAAGAAAGAATTAGACAATAAGAAAGCTGAAGTGATAACGTTTAAATAATATCTAGTAGACTTTAATGGGAATGACAGTAAGCAGGAAAAGATCTTTGTGTAAGACCATATTGTTAATCATTTTGTACTATAATGTTCTCTTTAAGTCTCTTAACTGTGCACCTTTCATTACCAACAGAGCACAATGAAAGCTAGAGAAGGGTCCCACAACTGCGGCCGAAATTCAGACAGATATTGAAATTTTTAAATTCTGATTCCATTTTTTTTACTTAAACTTTTTTATTTTGGGATAAGTGTAGATTCACCTACAGTCGAAATAAAAAAATACGGAGAGCAAAAAAAAAAAAAAAAAAAAAAAAAAAAAAATGNAAAAAAAAAAAAAAAAAAAAAAAAATACAGAGATGTCCCATGTACTCTTCCTCAGTTTCCTCCTATACTAACATCTTGCAAACCTTTAGTACATTATCACAACCAGTATATCAACATTGGCGGAGTCAAAAAACAGAACATTTCCATCACAGGAATCCCCCCGTCTTGCCCTTAGACAGCCACACCCACATCCTTTCAGTCCCCAACCCCTCATTAATTTCTGGCAACCACTTACATGTATCTGTTCTTCATTTCAAAAATTTTTTTTATTTCAGGAATGTTATATAAATGGTATTATATAGTATGTCAACTTTTGGGATTGGCCTTTTTCCCCCCAATCACCATTATCCTATGGAGATTCATCCAGGTTGTTTCTTTTTTCTTTTTTTTAAATGTTTATTTATTTTGAGAGAGAGGGGAAGGGAGAAAGCAGGGGAGGGGCAGAGAGAAAGGGAGAGAGAGAATCCAAAGCAGGCTCCACATTCAGCATGAGGCTCCACATGGAGCTGGGCTGATCATTCTTTTTTTTTCCCCTCCCAATTGTTTTAGCTATTCTGGTTCCTTTGCCTTTTCATATAACTTTTATTATTAATTTTTTTTTTTTTAATTTTAGAGAGAGAGCAAGAGTGATC
This sequence comes from Crocuta crocuta, assembly GCF_008692635.1. Classification (NCBI taxonomy): domain Eukaryota; kingdom Metazoa; phylum Chordata; class Mammalia; order Carnivora; family Hyaenidae; genus Crocuta; species Crocuta crocuta. Next base: position 4,116,370 of record NW_027527569.1, read on the forward strand.
AGAGGAAAAGGGCAGAGGGAGAGAGAATCTAAGCAGGCTCCATGCTCAGCACAGAGCCCAATGTGGGGCTTGATCCTATGACCCTGGGATCATGACCTGAGACAAAAATCAAGAATCAAACACTCAGCCCACAGAGCCACCAAGGACCTCCATCCAAGTTGTTTCTATTAATACTTTGTTTCTTTTTACTGTTGAGAACTATTTTTTTAATGTTTTTATTTTTATTTTTATTTTTGAGAGACAGAGAGACAGAGTGGGAATGGGAGAGGGACAGAGAGAAAGAGGGAGACACAGGATCCAAAGCAGGCTCCAGGCTCTGAGCTATCAGCACAGAACCCGACACAGGGCTCGAGCCCACAAGCTGTGAGATCATGACCTGAGCCAAAGTCAGAGGCTTAACTGACTGAGCCACCCAGGCACCCCTATTGAGTACTCTTCTATGGTAAAATATATCACGGTTTATTTAACCACTCACTTGTTGAAGGACATGTATTTTTCCCAGCTTTTGGCTATTACATGTAAGGCTCCTCTGCACATTTCTGTTAGGATTTTTTGTGGACATATGTTTTCATTTCTCTTCGGTGAATACCTAGGATAGTAATTGCTGGGTCATATGGTTACACTATGTTTAATTTTTGGGGAACTGTCAGATTGTCTTCAGAGTTCCCATCAGCAATGTACAGGTGATCTAGTTTTTCTGAAGCTTTACTTTAGTGTTGTCTTTATTTTTAATTATAGTCATTCCAATAGTTGTGTTTGGTATCTCATTTAGGTTTTAATTTACATTTCCCTAATAGCAAATGATGAGGAACATCTTTTCATGTGCTTATTAGGCATTGCTATATCCCATTCATAAATGGAAAATGTCTCTATGCCTTTTATTTTCTACTTGTATTATTTTTTACTTTTGACTTTTGGGAGTTCTTTATATATATATATATATTTAACATTTATTCATTTTAGAGAGAGAGAGACAGCATGAGTGGGCAGGGGGGTGCGCACAGAGAGAAAGGGAGACACAGGATCTGAAGCAGGCTCTGAGAGGGAGCTGTCAGCACAGAGCCAGATGTGGGGGTCAAACTCATGAACTGGGAGATCATGACCTGAGCTGAAGTCAGATGCCCAACCAACTGAGCCACCCAGACACCCCTATATATTCTTTTTTTGTTTAAAAATTTTTTAAATGTTTTATTTATTTCTGAGAGAGAGAGAGACAGCGTGAGCAGGGGAGGGTCAGAGAGAGAGGGAGACACAGAATCTGAAACAGGCTCCAGGCTCTGAGCTAGCTGTCAGCACAGAGCCTGATGCGGGGCTCAAACCCACAAACTGTGAAATCATGACCTGAGCTGAAGCTGGACACTTAACCGACTGAGCCACCCAGGCCCCCTCTTTTTTTGTTTAATGTTTATTTATTTTTGAGACAGAAAAAGAGTGTGTGTGAATGGGGGAGTGGAGGATCCAAAGGGGCTCTGTGCTGACAGCAGAAAGCCCAATGTGAGGCTCCAGCTGACAAACCTCGAGATCATGACCTGGGCTTAAGTTAGAAGCTTAACTGACTTTGCAACTCATTCTTTGTGAGATATGTAGTTTGCAAATGTTTTCTCCCAGTTATAGCTTGCTTTTTCATCTTTTTTTGTTTTTTTAGTTTATTTATTCTTGAGAGAGACAGAGACAGAGTGAGCAGGGGAGGGGCAAAGAGAGAGGGAGAGAGAGAATCCCAAGTAGGCTTCACGCTGTCAGCACAGAGCCTGTGAAATCTTGACCTGAACCAAAACCAGAATTCTGACAGTCAACCAACTGAGCCACCCAGGAACCCACCCTTTTTATCTTAACAGATTTTTAACAGAAGTTTTTACTTTAGATGAGATCCAGCCGATCAGTATTTTCTTTTATGGATCAAGCTTTTGGTGACAAATCCAAGGACTCTTCGATTAGTCCAGGTTCCAAAATATTACTCCTGTATTTTTCCCTAAAGACTTTATGCCCATACATTTTACATTTGATCTACCAATACCACACAGTCTTGATTACTATAGCTATATAATAATAGTTCAATTTAGGCAGACTAATCATTTTTTTTTTCAAAATTGTTTTAGCTATTCTGGTTGCTTTGCCTTTTCATATGAATTTTATTAATTTTTATTTTTTTATTTTAATTTCTTATTTTAGAGAGAAAACAAGAGTGGGCAGGGGAGAGGGGCAGAGGGAGAATCTTAAACAGGTTCCACATTCCATGCAGAGCCCAATGTGGGTCTTGATCCCATGACCCTGAGATCATGACCTGAGTGGAAACCAAGAGTCAGATGCTCAACCAACTAGCCACCCTTTCATATAAATTTTAAGTGTTTATTTTGAGAGAGTGTGTGCATGAATGGGGGAGGGGCAGAGAGAGGGGGGAGAGAGAATCTCAAGCAGGCTCCATGCTGTCAGTGCAGAGCCACTGTAGGGGCTGGATCTCATGAACAGTCAGATCATAACCTGAGCTGAAATCAAGAGTCGGATGCTTAACCAACTGAGCCATCCAGGCGCCCTTCATATAAATTTTAAAATAGTCCAGTATATATCTACAAACAATCTTGCTGGAATTTTAACAGGGATTGCATTAACCCTGTATATCAATTTGGAGAGAATTGATGTAGGACAAGATGGAATGAAAGGGGGTTATGTACTTCTGAAGGCAGGGAAGCATCTGAGATGGTGAGAAAGTGGCGAGGGATTAGACTTGAGACTTCTATGGACCTAGCAGGTACAAAACTCTTTGGAGGTTGCTAATTGAGTTCCAAAGGCCTATTGATGCCCCACAGGTATGTTTTGGTTTACCAACACCATTTCTTCCTTCTACCTTTTAAATCAGGTTACATTATAGGGGTACCTGGGTAGCTCTGCTGGTTAAGCATCTGACTTTGGCTCAGGTCATGATCTTGCAGTCTGGTCCATGGGTTTGAGCCCCACATCGGGCTCTGTGCTGACAGCTGAGAGGATTCTGTCTTTCTCTCTCTGCCCTTCTCCCACTTGCATATGTCTCTCTCTCTCAAAAATAAGTAAACATTACAAAACATTTAAGAGAAGACTTCTTGACTGAAGCCAAGAAGCCAGAGCAGATTGATGGAAGGTTAGTTCTGGTGTGGATGTGTTTCTAGCCACAACCACAAAGTTCCTGGGGTTGGCCATGCTTTCCCTGTGCAACCCGTAGAAAAACTCCAGGAGATGGGCTAAAATTTTAGCCAAGGGGGCAAAGAGAGGGGAAGATGGACTGGTCAAGCTTATCTGGGCTGTGGTGACTACTCTGGGCTTGAGGAAATATTTCCTGGAAACTTTGGTAAAATCTCATGTCCGGGGCCTGGCGAGGGTCCCTGGCCACAGAGATGCCGGCCTTCAATAGCAGCCTTTTCCTGAGAAGGGCAGAGGGGTGTGAGTGTTGTGAGGACTGCCTTTTTGGCTACAGCTTCCCCAGGATTCTGAAGTCTTCTGTCAGGTCAGGCCCTGCTTGAGGGTCATCTTAGACAAAGTGGAGGGGTCCTGTGACTATTCCTGGATGGTCCAAATAAACACCAGTGTGTGTCCTTGGGTTGGAAGGCACAACCTTGTGAGGAATGGCCATCAACATCGGCACTAAGGATCACAGTGGCATGCCTAGTGGTGGGTAGCTGGAAGCCTTTGGATTCTGGTCCATGTGTAGCTGACTAGAATGTGCTGGGAGTTTCCAGAAAGCTCAGGGATCAAGACCTGGGTGCCTCCGGCACCTCTGATTCTCTGCACCAGGCACTTACCTGCTTGGCCTCTGAGGCCTATGATGGAGGACATCCATGAGTTCTCTGCAAACCTCTTACTTTTTACTCTGCTACCCAGCACCTTAAGTACTCAGAGTGAGAGAGGGCCTATGATGGGTGTGATTGTGGTGGCTATTTCAGAGCCTCTGGATGGGCTTCCCACCTGCTTTGAAGGAAAAGCTGCAAACACATAATGTTTGGAATTGAGGAGTGAATTTTCCGTGTCTTCATTTCATGTGTACTCACAAAAGTTGCTCTGGGCCAGACTGGGAAGCTAAAGAGAGACATGTAAATAATTGCATCCTGGGAGATAATAAAATTAAGAAAGGTATCCCTCACACAAGAAGGAGTTGGTAGTGGCATACTTTCTGAGGAGGGGTGGGGGACAGGGATATAACTCCCCTTAGTAAATCACACCACTTGCCAACGAGGCCCCCAAACCAGAAGTTCGTGAATCTGCAGTCAAAATGGGTAAATGAAACAGCAACAAGGCTTCCATGGTCATTTATCCTAGTGGTCAGGCAGACAGTGGGGGAATCATTAATAGAAGTGAGGAAGCCAGTGCTTATAAGCTGCTGATGTGACACCTGTGCTGATTTAATTGTGCATGAGCTCTTTAGAAGGGACATTAGTCATTATTAGTATTTTTTCATGGTCATACTTTTTGAACCAACAGTTTAAGTCCTGGTTGTTTATCCTCTAAGTCTGTCCAGGTTGACAAGTTTGAAGTAAGTTTGTATAGTTATGCAGACTTATCTCTAATACCCTCAAGTTGGACATAATTCCTGTGCCTCTCTATCTGCTTCTTTATTCTTAAAATGTTTTATTTCTGAGAGAGAGAAAGAGAGAGATGGCGTGAGCAGGGAAGGGGCAGAGAGAGAGGGAGACCCAGAATCTGAGGCAGGCTCCAGGCTCTGAGCTAGCCATCAGCACAGAGCCTGACACGGGGCTCAGACCCGTGAACCATGAGATCATGACCTGAGCTGAAGTTGGATGCTTAACGGACTGAGCCACCCAGGCGCCCCTCTGTCTGCTTCTTTAAATACTATATTGGTGGGATGACTGGCTAGCTTAGTCAGTGGAACAGGAGAATCTTCATCTTGGGGTTGTGGGTTTGAGCCCCATGTTGGGTAAGGAGATTGCTTAAAAATAGAAGCTTTTAGAAATTTTTAAAAAGTTTCTTTTTATTTATTTTGAGAGAGAGAGTGCAGAACCCAATGTGGGGCTCAAACTCACGAACCGTGAGATCATGACCTGAGCCAAGATCAAGAGTCGGATGCTTAACTTATTGCACCACTCAGGCATACCTAAAAATAGAAGTTTTTAAATACATACATGCATACATACTATATTGAACTTCCAGCCAAAGAAATGTTGTGGGGGCAGATATGGGAAAGTATTTAGAAAGCATGATAAGAAAATTCTCGCTGAAGAGATGGGTTACACTTTATTTCCCCCAATAGTGTTACTTTTTATTAGCCACCTAACACACAATTACTTCTCCTCCCTTCTATTAAAATTCAAAACCACAGGTTTTGAACTGAGACTCCCTGGCTCAGTCAGTAAAGCATGTGACTCTTAATCTCAGAATCATGAGTTCAAGCTCTAAATTGGGCATGAAGCCTACTTAAAAAAATAAAAACGACAGAAAAGTAAAAAGAATTCTGTATGTCCTCACAAATGTCCTCACAAATATCAAATGTTGATATTTGTCACATTGGCTATCTTTCTATATATACATAGAGAATGATAGGGTTTCTTTGTCAGGGGGCTGAAATATTTGTAAGTAAATTGTAGATATCAACACTTCACTTTACATATTTCAGCATATTTCTCATGAGAAATAGGACTTTCCTTTATATAATAAAAATACTTGGGATGCCTGGGTGGCTTAGTTGGTTAAGTGTCAGACTCGATTTTGGCTCAGGTTATGATGTCAGGATTTGTGAGATGAAGCCCTGTGTTGAGCTCTGCACTGACAGTGGTGGAGCCTGCTTGGTATTCTCTCTTCCTGTCTGCCCCTTCCCTACTCACATTCCCTCTCTCTCTCTCTCCCCCCCCCCGACTCTCAAAATCAATAAATATCTTAAAAAATTAAAAATTAAAAAAAACTTATCACATTCTAGAAGTTCTGTGTTATAGAACATATAATCAAATATACTTTACAATACAGTCCGTATTAAAATGTCCCCACTGGGTGCATCTGGCTGGCTCAGTCTGTAGAGCATGTAACTCTTGATCTCAAGGTTGTGAGTCTGAGCCCCCCCCATGTTGGGTGTTAACATTAGTTTAATATTAGTTAAAAATAAAATCATTAAAAATTTTTTTTAATGTTTATTTATTTTTGAGAAAGAGAGTATGAGTGGGGGAAGGGCAGAGAAAGAGGAAGACAGAATCTGAAGCAGGCTCCAGGCTTTGAGCTGTCAGCACAGAGCCGGATGCAGGGCTCCAACCCATGAACTGTGAGATTATGACCTGAGCTGAAGTCAGACACTTAACCGACTGAGCCACCCAGGTGCCCCTAAAAATAAAATCTTAAAAAAAAACAGTCACCATTGTTCTAAAATGTTCTATCTCTGCCTTTGATTCAGGATTTGAATCATGCATTACATTTCATTGTCTCTTTATTAATAAAAGTCTTCATTTTTGTTTTCATGACATTGACAAACCAGTAGTCCATTTGTCCTTTTGGTGATGCTAATTCTGGTCTTTGGTTGAGGTGGCATCTATCTTCCAACTCTATATTGTAGAGGAACATTCTCTCCTTTGTCATTCCTGCCAGACCTTGTGAATAGGTTAAATATTTGATAATTTTAGCCATTGATAATTATATAAATGGATTACATTGGTGGTTGCTAAAATCCCACATTTTTAAAGGTTATTTATTTATTTTGAGAAGGGGAGGGGCAGAGAAAGAGGGAGAGAGAGAATCCCAAGAAGGTACCAACCACACTGTCAGCTCAGAGCCAGACATGGGGCTTGAACCCACCAACCCTGAGATTACAACCTGAGCCAATACTAAGAGTCGGGCACTCAACCAACTGAGCCACCCAGGCGCCCCAAGAACCCAGTTTTTGACTGAATATGAAGAAGTCTGCCCTAAGAAATAGACATAATAGTCAGCTCATAGGATTGGATGTTGCCAGAACATGGTTTGGGAAAAGTCAGCTTCATCTCCCCATCTATGAAGCTATGAAACACTGAAATCACACTTTCATGGGATGGATCCAGTGCATCAACTACAAACAATATGCTTTTTAAATGAATAAAACTATTTTTAAGTTTATTTATTTATTTTGAGAGAGCAAGCATGCACAAGTGGGGGAAGGTG
>NW_027527569.1:4123647-4139401 GCF_008692635.1 Crocuta crocuta
GGGGGGGGAGACAGAGAGAGAGAGAGAATATTCCAAGCAGGCTCCGCACTATCAGCCCAGAGCCCAAAGCGGGACTCAAACTCAGGAAAGGGAGCCCATGATCTAAGCCAAAGATGGATGCTTAACTGATTGAGCCACCCAGACGCCCCTAAATAAAACTATTTAGAACCAGAAGTCTGGACCATACAGTTTGGGCCAAAATGGCCAGGTGCGGCACACCTGAGCTCTGAAATCTGGATAGATTTAAAAGTTCCAGACTCATGGGCTTCAAGGAATGTGAACCGTAGGGGCAGTTTAGAGCCCTCCATCACATTCCTTGAATATAAATAATTTCCGAATCTCCTTCTCTCATTTGTTAAATGGCAGCAATCTTATTCGAGTCCCCAGAAATTGTAGGGGTCTCAGTGAAGACTCAGAGTTTGGCCCCTGTAGGGCAGGTGAAATGGAACTTTCCTTTGGAACGTGGGAGGCAAAAACTTGATTTGGCAGCTCCCGTGTGGTTCTCGCACCTTCAAACCTCAGAGTTTCGACTTTCCAGGTTCAGGGCCAACCACTTGTTCCCAGGGGAAGAGTTGCCATCACCCTCACCCCTACACACTCCCAAGGCCGAGAGATTCTGGTGTGGAGGAAAGGGGTCAACGCAGGTGGAAATCCTTATAAACTCGGAGGCAGCTGGGCCCACCTGTGCTGGGGAGGGAGTAAGGTGACGGAGATGGTCACGTGCACGACCCAAGCGCAGGCGGGCCAGCCGAGCGTTGTGAGTGGGAGCCTCTGGGAGCCTCGGCCACCAGCCAGGGGGCGGGGCTTGCCGTGGGCGGGGCCCGCCCGGGTGCTCAACTTCCAGCGCGCACGGTGGCCACGGTAGACTCTTAGGCCTAGCTTAGGTTGGAGTGTGATTGCTTTTGAGACACTGCAGATGGGGACATTGCCGAGACGAAAAGATATTCCTCCCTGGGTAAGAGCTCCTGACGACTTGAAAGACCCAGAGGTGTTTCAGGTCCAGACACGACTCTTGGAAGCTATATTTGGTAAGTGAGCCCAGCCCTGACCCAGGCGTCTCGGTCTCCGTGGTCCTGAGCGCTCATCTCCTTCCCCAAACAGGCGTAGGTGGATCTCGAATCCCGTACATTGAGCAAGTGAGCAAAGTCATGCTTGAGCTAAAGGTTCTGGAATCCTCGGGCCTCACCGAGATCGTGGTTTATGGCTCTTACTTGTACAAGCTTAGGGCCAAGTGGATGCTCCAGTCCATGGCTGAGCGGCACCGCCAGCGCCAGGAACGAGGTGAGAGGCCTGGGGACGCATGGGTGATTTTACTCCCTCTCTTGTATCCCTTCTCAGCCCTCCCTTCCTCTCTTCCACTTGCAACCATCACCCGCACCTCAGGCACCACCGGGGTGGCCCTCAGTAATGCCGTCTCTTGGTCCTAGAGACCCTGGATTAAGACTACGAAGAGAGGCCGCTTGGGGCGGGCCTCATAAGGAAAGATTATCTGAGACCTGAACCCCGCTCTTCTCCTCCCTGCAACACTCCCCCTAGCTTCTTGGGGGATATCGGAATGGGCTCAGCAGCCCCACCTTCTGAGAAGTCCCAAGAATCCCCCGCGCAGACCACCAGGCTGGGAAATCCCAGAAATGAACCTTGAAAGAGGCCCAGGCTTTTACCCTCTCCCCTCATGCACATCTGTTGCTTTCTGGTGCAGGGATGCTCAAGCTTGAGGATGCCATGAAAGCCCTGCATCTAGGTCCTTGGATGAAGTGAAGCCGGTTTGCAACCAACTACCTGGAAGCAGGATTTAGAGAGCAGACTGGCCAGAGCTGGAATGATCTGGCCTGGTTTAAAGTCTGCTCCAACTTGGCAAAGAAAAACCTGCTGGTTTGTGGTCTCTGCCTTTGCCCCTGAGTCCTATCATCGCCACCCATGCCTCCCCCTCCACCCTCCTCCCTCCCCGCCCAAATTTGTTAATTAAAGAATAAAATTTTGAATAAATAGCTCCTTGATGTTTGGTTGAAGATATTGGAGATAAGATCACAGCCAAGGTGGCCCTTAATTAAAACCTTTAAAGCTAGAAAGGTCCAAGAGCACACTTGGTTAGGGTAAAAAAAAAAAGGGGGGTGTGTGTCTAGGAGTTGGGCTGAGATGCAGCTTTGACCAAAACCCAGTCAATCTCAAGGGAAATGTGATATTGTCTGGAACTGACCTGGATTCTTTTTAAAATAACTATAATAGGTTAACATGTGTAAAGTGAAAAATATTCTTCAAAGCAAATATAGAAGTGCCAGTATGTTTTCAATGTAGTACTTTTCTATACATGTAAACTTAATAGAAGACCACTAGCTGAGTTCTCTGAATTAGTCTGCTGCTGAATGTTATTTAGGTTGGAATGTGAATAAAAGTTAGCTTTACAGATAGGAATATGAAAAACGAAAACCATACAGACCTCTTAAAAGGGCATCTGGGATTCTCCACCACACTTAACACAAAATTACTGCACTTGCCCACCAAAGGGTAAGTGAAATTGGGGAAGGGGTAGATGAAAGCATTACCATAGGTGGGACTCAAGTCTGAGGGTGGAGGGACAGTCAGAATGGGGACTACACTTTTCCCTACTAGCGATTAGCTTGGCAGTTCACAGATCTGAATGAATCCCACTTAAGGAGCTTTCTGGCCCTCTGACCTTAGTCAAGTTGTTCAACCCCCTCAGTATCTAATTTGAAGATAATAGTATCTGACTCCATATGAAGTTGTGAGGTTTAGCTGTTTACATATGTAGGGTACTTATAGTAGGCACCACACATAGTAAGGGAGATTGACCAATAATGGGAGAGAAAGCTGTCAGCTGTTCTCCATAAGAGACAAAGGTGGCGTGTGCATCAGATAACTGCACCCCCTTCACTATCAGTAAATGAATGTTGTCACCATTTTATCCCAATGGTTCCGGCCCCAAACTAGGAGCTGTCGTTGATACCTCACCACCGACATGAAATCCAGGAGCAAGCCCAGTCATCTTTACCTTCAAAAAAATACCCCAGATTGAAGCCCCTTCTGCACCTGCATTTTGTCCAGCCCTGCTGTCTCCACTGCCACCCTCCCTTGCCAGGACTCCTGGAGGAGAAGAGGTTTCAGTGGTTTCTCTTTTCATTATCTCACAACCTGTTCTTCAGCCAGTTAGTTTTTATTATATTTAAAAAAATTTTTTTTTAATATTTTTTTAAAATTTATTTCTAGGAGAGAGAGAGAGACAGCNAGCCACCCAGGCGCCCCGGTTTTTATTATATTTTAACATTTGTTTTTGAGAAAGGCAGAGCACAAGTTGGGGAGGGACAGAGAGAGGGAAACACAGAATCTGAAGCAGGCTTCAGGCTCTGGACTGTCAACACAGGGCCCGATGTGGGCCTCAAACCCACAAACCGTGAGATCATGACCTGAGTGAGCTGAAGTCCTACCCTCAACCACTGAGGCACCCAGGTGCCCCCCCTCCCCACCATTTTGTCTTTCAGCCAGTCTTAATTCTTAAAGTATTAATTATACGGCCCCTCCTTCAAAAGGGGGGACTCCAGAATTCTCCATAGTTTTCCATCCAAGAACCCTAACTCCTTAGTCTGATCTGTAAGGCCCTGTATAATCTAGTTTATTATCCTGTTGCTGCCTCGCAAGCAAACTATTTTGGACCACTTCAGGGCTTTCATCTTCTCTCTTGTGCCTGGAACACTTCTCACATTTTCAAATGGTTCTGCTCTCTTCTCTCAGGTGGTCCATGTTCACCTCTGGAGAGTCCTCTCCTTCACAGTCTCTACTTAACCTACTTTGTTTTTCTTCATGGCATTTATAAATCTGACTGACAGTGTTAGCTGCTCATTTTCTTCCTCTCTGCCACTAGAATGTAAACTCGAGCAAGGGAGGGATTTTTTTTCAAACAGACAATATGTGGTATAGAGTGTTTAAGGGTGATTTTAGAAGACACCGATACAAGCTAAACTGCTTGGGTTTGAAATTTTTCAGCTACCTATTAGGTTTGGAGCCATGAGCATGTTGGCTTTTGTGCTTCAGTGTCCCATCTGTAATATGAGGATAATAACTATCTCAATGGATCATAGTGAGGACTAAATAAGCCAAGACAATGTCAAGTCTTAGAACAATGCCCAATACAATGGGCATTCAATAAATACTTCCTGAATGCAGGAGGAAGGCTGCTCTTCATGCGTTGCAGGACTGGAACTAGATTGCTCCCCTCCTGGCCTCCAGCCTCCAGCCCGATCTTTAAGGTTCTCTTTGTTGAAGACTCAATGGGAGAAACCATGGAAGTCCTTTGTAAAGGGCATTGTTTTTCTGTCTTCAGGAAATGCAGGATGCTCGTGCTGTTTTCTGGGGTGTTTAGCACACCATACACCTTTTGGGTAACCGGGAAAACAAAGGTGCATTTTGGCACACTGTTGAAGTTCATTTGGAGACTAGAACAAGAGATCATTGGCATTTTGACATCCTCCCTTACAACCTTGAGAATTGTACCGATACTCTGGTCAGAAAGCAGCTCCTGCCCAAGCATTTGGAGGAAAAATCAGTCTCCTCTTTCCCACATCCCCAAAAATCATTGTTAAAACAATTGTACCTCTGATTTTGAAGAACTAGACACAGAGAAATGAATTTCCTCCTATTTAAAGTGTCAGGAGGGGAAGCTGGCGCAGTTCCACGTGGTAAGAGGGCTTGATTATTTACAAAGCTGGGTCTGCCTTGCCCGTGTGGTCCTTGCAGGCAAGGAGAGCCTATGGTCTGTCATGGCAGAATCATTGGTTGCCAGCACCAGAGGCAACACCAGGGCCCAAGCCTCCATAGACTGGGGAGGGGCTCATTTGGGTTGAGGCTGGCTGTGAGCAAGTGGCATCTCAGGCTCCGGGGAGGAGCTGCCAGTGGATCCTGGTCACCTCATGGTGGTTCTCTATGGCTTTGGGCACATTTTTAATGGAACAGCATTGGGTGGGATATTTTTGAAAACCTGTGAACAGTTGCAATGTAATGAGAACTATGGACTAAGGGGAGAGTACTGGTTGTTACCTTTGAATAAACAGAATTTTCTTTAGTAACACTAATATTTAACACTTACTTGCCAGTTTTTAATAGGTACTACAGTCATATGGATCAGAATCCCAAAATGATAGAAAGGTCTCCCTCCTATCATTTATAGGATTATAAAATTATTATCCATTTATCTACCCTCCCCAAATAAAAAATCTATGTCCTCTCCCAGAGTTGTGTTGGTTTTTTTAATACAATTACAATAGAAATGTAGATTATTTCCCTCATTCCTTATACCTGGGCATTATTCCATTTAATTGGTTCTCCATCAAAAGATTTTTGGGTTGTTCCCAATCTTTGAATTTTACATAAGTCTGGTGAATACTTGAAGGTCATTGTTTTGCCAGTTTGCGAGTACACTTTAGGCTAAATTCTAGGGAAAATTGTTGGTCCAGAGAGGAAAAAATATATGTAATTTTGGTAGATATTACCAAATTGACATCCAGAGGGGTAATTTCACCCCCAGCAGCAATATTGCCAGTTTCTCCACAAGCTTACCTAGAGATGATTGGCACACTTTCTTTTTGCTGATCTGTTAAGGTGCAGTCTTCCTGAATTTAGTAGTCTTGAGTCTGCTTTATAGACCAGCAGGTGTGGTTCCCTCAAATTGCCGTTGGCTAGTGCACCCTTCAATCAGTTTGCAATGAACGTGTGCGGAAATGTAAACTGGAGAGTTGGGAACCCAAATTCTGCAATGCGAATGAAACACACAAAACTGTCCTTGCCCTTATGGGCAAGTTGGCTCAGTTGGTTAAGCATCAGAACTCTTGATTTCTTCGGCTCCAGGCCTGATGTCCTGATTTGTGAGATCCAGCCCCTCATGAGGCTCTGCACTGACCACCAAGGGCCTGCTTGGGATTCTCTCCTCTCAAAATAAACATTAAAAACAACAACAATGACAACAAAAAGTGCCCTTACACTTAAAGTCTGGAAGTTTTGTCCCGAGCGCGTGCTTCCAAGGGTAGAAAACATCTTTAGGTTAACCTGGGTCAAAGTAACAAAATCTGGGAATTTGAGAATATGCCTTGGACTCCATGCACACCAGGGACCGAAGATATTTTTAGCCCTTAAAAAAAAAACAACAAACACAAAACTTTGAGATAATTCTTAAGAAAAGTTTTGGAATAACCAGAAGATTAAAAAAAAAAAAAAGGTTGTTTTGGGGGTAGCTACCTTTTCCCCTCCTTTAGTTTTAAGCTTTTGATCAGTTTCCCACCAAGGTTAAATTACAACATTAAGAAAGGCAAAACAGCTTTCATTGTAATGGCGATGAGGGGTCTGCCCTAGGGAAGGTCAGACATTAGCACTGATGAGATTTGGAGAGGAGGTAAATCTAGGGCAGAGTCAAGGAAAGCCTGGATTGCTTACAAAACAGAGTTGATGAACAGGAACAAAATCCAGTCTAGTGAAATCCTTTGGTTCAAAGGTGGTTAACAATAGCCATCGCTGATTAAGGCCTTCATACCTGCCTCTAGCTCCATCAAGCTCTTGCATTTAGTGACTCCCCTAATTCTCTCAATATTGTTACCATTTACAGATTGGGAAAACCAAGTCTCCTCAGTCATATCCCCTCCTCATGATTCATATATTCACATTTAATTATGTATATATATTTTGAGGATTACAAGAAACAGTTTTACTCTTTGCATGGAGTGGGGAAGGGGGAGATTCCTAGCTGGTGTAGAGGCTCCTGGTTGGGACCACATGGAGCGCCCAAGGAGATCTCCACTCCCTCTCACTATGGGCTCCCCGGGAGGTGTGGCCGGGACTTCCAGAACCCAGGGCATCGCTGAGAGTGGGGCTCCCTTGCCACCAAGTTTTTGGAGGAGTTTGAGGGAGCTTGGGTCTGGACCGGGACAGGGGTGTCAGAGAAGTTTCCCCCAGTAAGTCAATCCTGGGTGAGAGCCAAGTTAACTGTCAGCAGTGAGCCTGGTTAGGTGTAAGGGACTGGAAGAGATGCACCGCCCAGTAGAGACCTTGGGACCCGAAGCTTGGGCCTAGTGGCTTCGACTGAAGTAGAGTGGAGCAGGTGGTGTTAAGGCTGGAATGGGAGGAAGCAGGTGGGCCCAGGGCTTTGCAGACCACGCTAAGAGCAGGGGAAGTGATCCAGGGGTTTTAAACTGTTGGTGAGCTGTCTAAGAAGCTCTGGTTCCTCAACCGCTCAGAATTCAGTTTCTGTCTCCCTTCCAGCTAGGATCTCTGTTTACATCCTGATTCCTCCCTAATCCCTCTGCCGGGCCTCCCCACTGCTCCCATCAATTCCTTTAATCCAGAAACTTTTGTAAGTGTCTGCTTTGCCACCTGCCCAGGAGCCTTACTCTGGGGAGAAAACAAAAATGAAGATGTGGCCAGGGAGCATTTTCAGGATTTCAGGGAATATTTTCAGAAAGCAAGCATCTGGAGTGTGATTTACACGAACTAAATCAGAAACATCCAATTGTACGGTTAACTATTGAGGAAGACGTTTTATCTGTTTTATCCTGGCTCTGCCTGCTCCTGTAGCCACAGTGTGATCTCTGCAGGGGTAGTTTTGGAGACACTAGGTTATCCTAACCTGACTTCAGTCATCAAAAGCTGGACCTAATTTCATGGGATTTTGTTTTTCTTTCTTTTTTATTAAAAATTTTTTAAATGTTTATTTCTGAGGAAGAGAGAGAGAAAGAATGAATAGGGGAGGGATAGAGAGTGAGACAAAGAATCTGAAGCAGGATCCATCCAGGCTCTGAGCTGTCAGCACAGAGCCAGATGTGGGGTTTGAACCCATGAACCATGAGATCATGACCCGAGCCAAAATCAAGAGTCTTAACTGACTAAGCCACGTAGGTGCCCGTCCCCTCTCTTTCTTTTTGAAGCTTTAAGAACGTTTAAGAAAGTTTGAGGGAAAAGGTCCCAGGTTCATCTGTGGTGAAGGGTAGAGGATAGTCAAGTGTCATCCTCTGTATTTAGGATGGTGGTTTTGTGCGTGGGATGGGCCCACGGAACAGGAGGGCCTGTGGGTGGTGAGAAGATATGAATTGCTCAGTATGGCCCCTTTCCACTCCCATAACCTGACTTTTCAAAATGAATGATTACTTTGGATTAACTTTTTGGCTTTTTTCATACTGGCTGCTCTATTTTATAACACTGGAAAAGACTTGTCTGGATTGATTTAATAAATCATCTTACTCCATTCAACAAGATTAAACTATGAAACATATATAATAAAAAAGCACTTCCATATCTTTATCTTCATTAATCCATAGGACATCACTATTACCCACTTTACTAATGAGAAAATCCAAGTTGAAGGAGGTCACTGGTCAGCAGTAGGAGCATCACCCTTGATAGGCCCCTGTAGTCAAAGGGCCCCAGCTGAGGGATCTCTGGGGAACCCACAAGAGGACTGCATAGAGTCCGGAATGGAGTTCGTGGGGTGACTTGAGCTGACCCAAGGTGGCTTTTTGCTCTAGGTCCACAGGACGTAGACATATTTGCCCCACTGGCAGGGAAACACCTCTCCGTTATACACTAGTCCTCGCTCCATGTTTTGCCATCTGCGCAACTGGCTGGCCCTTTGCCTTTAGACTTTTGCAGATCTGAAACTCAGCCACCAGTCTCTGTGTTCCATCAAGTATAGAGGGCACAGAAAACGATCTCTTGGCAGTTCTCCTGAAGACCCCTCTCTTGGCTTGGGAAGGGGTTGGGGAAATATCTCTAGATCTCTCTACGGAACAGACACAAGTCTTTAAAGAAAGTCTTACTCACTCATTGAAATCTTAGCCTTCTTTCTATAGCCTGGTATTGGGTGATGGGCTAATGGTGGTAGAATTGGATTTTTGCCAAGCCTTCTGCTTTGCAAGCCCTCTATAGGTGTTCTAACTTCCTCTTGTTGAATGTGAGAGTACTTTATATATATTTTTCTCAGCTTTGGAGGCTCAGACAAAACTACAAAGATTAGAAGTCCTATTTTAACATCCCATTACAGGCTTTGGTGGGAAATTTTGTTATTTGGTATTGATATTTTGTGTAGAGAAGAATGTGGGCTTTTATATCTTAGTCCTCATTTTACTGTTATAAATCATTAATGTTTCTGGGGCATCTGGGTGGCTCAGTCGTTTAAGCGTCTGACTTCGGCTCAGGTCATGATCTTGTGGTTTGTGGGTTCGATCCCCACATCAGGCTCTGTGCTGACAGCTCAGAGCCTGGAGCCTGCTTCAGATTCTGTGTCTCCTTCTCTGTCTCTGCCTCCGTCTCTCTTCTGCCTGTCTCTCTCTCAAAAGTAAATAAACATTAAAAAAATAAATCATTAATGTTTCTTGCTAGGATTTAGTATGAAAAGTTATTATTTTATTTATTTATTTTTTTAAAGTTTATTTATTTTTTTGAGGGAGGGAGCAGGGACAGAAAATCTCAAGCAGGCTCTGCATTAACAGCGCAGAGCCTGATGTAGGGCTCAAACTCACGAACTGTGAGATTATGACCTGAGCCGAAGGCAGGCACTTAACTGACTGAGCTACCCAGGTGCCCCTGAAAATTTATTTTAAAAAGGCGAGCCTTTTAATAGATATATAGGGGTATCCAATTGTGGTTTGTTTGTTTTGTTTTTGAGAAATTTTAACAGGTATGATGAAAAAAATGGCATGCTAAAAGTAGACACTTGGATGAATTTTGACATATTATGTGTATACACCAGTGAAACCATCACCATCGTCAAGAGAATGAACATCTCCAAAACCCCCAAAAGTTATCTCTTGCTCCTTTGTCATTCCTCCTTCCTGCCCCTCTCTTTCCTTGGATCTGACTTAGAGGGGACACATTCAGTCATTCACCATTAAGTATGATGTTAGATGGAGGTTTTTGTCGATGCTTTTCATTAGCTTGCTTAGGAAAAACCCCTACTCCTGTGTGTCTCCTGCACTGGCAGTACTCTCCTGCAGCTGCTTTACTTCTGCCTCTTCTCGTTATGAAATGTGTGTAGGTTTCCCCACACCACACACTTCTGCAACCCCACCCGGGTGTCCTACAGTTAAACTAGATTCTTTTTATTTTATCTTATTTTTATTCATTTATTTACTTTTTAATTTACATCCAAGTTCGTTGGGATATAGTGCAATCATGATTTTAGGAGTAGATTCCAGTGAATCATTCCCGACCTATAACAGCAAATATCTTCCTATGCCCCTTGCCCGTTTAGTCCATCCCCCAACCCACAGCCCCTTAGGGAACCCTCAGTTTGTTCTCTGTATTTAAGAGTCTCTTATGTTTTGTTCCCCTCCCTGTTTTTGTATTATTTTTTGCTTCCCTTCCCTTATATTCATGTTTTGTATCTAAAATTCCACATGAGTGAAGTCATATGATACTTGTCTTTCTCTGACTAATTTCACTTAACATAATACATTCTAGTTCCTTCCACATTGTTGCAAATGGCAAGATTTCATTCTTTTTGATTGCCGAGTAATACTCCATTGTGTATACATACTACATCTTTATCCATTCATCTGTCAATGGACATTTGGGCTCTTTCCATACTTTGGCTATTGGTTATTTTTTCTTTTAGTGTTTATTTATTTTTGAGAGAGAGAGCACGAGTGTGAGTAGGGGAGGGGCAGAGAGAGAAGGAGACAGGATCCCAAACAGGCTTCAATTGATTGGCACAGAGCCCCAACTGAGCCACCCAAGTGCCCATTAAACTAAATTCTGACACTGACAGTATTGACCTAAAGATATAAAGGTAGCATCAGATCCCACAGGTTAAGGGCTCAGTCCACACAAGACTGCATCCCCTCCGCCATGCCAAGTGAAAGTCTGGATTACCTGCCCTTCTGACCTACTAGCTATAAATTAGACATTCCAGGGCACCTGGGTGACTCAGTCGGTTAAGTGTCTGACTTCAGCTCANTAAAATTTTTTTTTAATGTTTACTTATTTATTAGAGAGAGAGGAGAGAGGGAGAGAGTGTGTGCACAAGCAGGGGAAGGGCAGAGAGAATGTGAGTGGGGGAGGGACAGAGAAAGAGGGAGACACAGAATTAAGCAGGCTCCAGGCTCTGAGCTGTCAGCACAGAACCCAGAGGGGCTCTAAGTCACAAATGGCAAGATCACGACCTGAGCCTAAGTCAGATGCTTAACTGACTGAGCCACCCAGGTGCCCTGTTTTTTTGTTTAAAAAAAATTTTTTTTTAATGTGTATTTATTTTTAAGAGAGAGAGACAGAATGNATAAATTAGATGTTCCTACTGCCGTCTCCCCAGGTTCAATAATATTTACTAAAGCAGCTCAGGAACTCAGGAAAATATTTAGTAGATTACTGGTTTATTATAAAACATATATTTAGGAACAGCCAGATGAAACAGATGCATAGGGCAAGGTATGGGGAAGTGATACAGAATTTCCAGGCCTGCTCCCTGAATCTCCACATGGCCACCAACCCGGAAGCTCTCCAAACCCTGTCCTTTTGGTTGTTTTATGGAGGCTACATTGCATAGACAGGATTGATTAAGTCCTTGGGCATTGGTAAAAGATTCAACCTCCAGCCCTCTCCTTTCGCCAGAGGTCAGTGGGGTGGGGCTGAATGTTTTTAACGCTCTAAAATACCCTCTAAACTTAAGGAGTGATGGGATCCAGAAGTCACCTCATTAACATGACAAAAGACACTCTTATCACTCTCATCATTTAGGGAATTTTAAGAGTTTTAGGAGCTCTCTGGACCAAAAAGGGGATGGAGACCAAATGTATACATTTTATTGTAAATCAAGTAATACTCAGGTTAAGGAAGATCTCTTCTTAACACACTGAGAGCTTTTTGTTTTGTTTTATTTAAGTCTTGAATGTATTTTGAATTTTATCAAATGCCTTTTCTGCTTCAATTGGTATGATCGCGTGGTGTTTCTTCTTTAGTCTGGTATCAGGGTGGATAACATAGATTTTTTTTTTTAAGTAAACTCTATCCCCAACATGGAGATTGAAGTCACGACCCTAAGATCAAGAGTCACATGTTCTACTGACTGAGCCAGACAGGTGTCCCCCCCTTCCTTTTTTTCAGACAGTAAAAAACCCTTTATTTTATTTTATTTATTTTATGTTTGTTTATTTATTTTGAGAGAGAGAGAGAGTGAGTGGGCATGTGCACATAAGTGTGTGAGGGGCAGAGAAAGAGAGAGAGAGAGAGAGAGAAAATTCCCACTAACAGCTCGAAGCCCACAGGGTTCAATCAAATGGACCATGGCCTGAGTCGAAAACTGAGTTGGACACTTAACCAACTGAGCCACCCAGGTTCTCTGAAAAACCTTTATTTCAATGGTCTGATTATCTCTTAATTAAAAATTTAAATTTAGAAAAGAGATATTAAAAAAAAATTTTAACATTTATTTCTTGAGAGACAGAGTGAGACAGAGTACGAGCACGGAAGGGCAGAGAGATGGAAGTCACAGAATCTGAAGCAGGTTCCAGGCTCTGAGCTGTCAGCACAGAGCCCAACACCGGGCTCGAACTCATGATCTGTGAGATCATGACCTGAGCCAGTTAACCATCTGAGCCACCCAGGTGCCCCTAGAAAAGAGAGATATTACCATGCTCTGTGAAATTAGGAAAGTGTCAAAAATCACATACATTTTCTTTAATAGATAAACTTAACACTGGTGACAAATTTTAATAGAGTAGAAAACCTTCACTATATATTGTCTATATTTAAAGTTACTTAGGGGCTGTTGAGTGGCTCAGTCAGTTAAGCATCTGACTCCTGATTTTGGCTCAGGTTATGATCTCACCATCTTAAGATTGAGCCCTGTGTCAGGCTCCATGCTGATTCTCTCTCCCCCCACCCTCCTCTCTGCTCCTCTCCTGCTTATGCTCTCTTAAAATAAATAAAACTTAATTTTAAAAAAAAACCCCTTATCTATCTTTTGAAGAGAGAAGTTCTAAGGCTAATGTACACTGAGGTCGTCAACATGAAAAGTGTTGTGTCATGGCTCCTGGCACTAATGCAATAAAGAATTAAAGATTGATGTTCAAAGTGAAAGCAGAGAACAGTTTAATTAAAGCGAACAGTACGCTTTCTAAGGGACAGCAGACAGGTTCCTCAAGACACAACTGCCCTTAGGTTGTTTTGGGTTTTATTTGTTGGGTCCTCCAGGGCTGGGATGCACAGTGGGGTGGTCCCTAATGGAGGCTGCTTTCAGTCATTTGTGGGACTCATGCTACAGGTTGGTGGGGGCAGTTTTTGGCCCTGCAAGGTTTGTACCAGACAGTCATGGCAGTCTTTCTCACTGGGGTGGGGGAGAGTTTAAACCACAATGCAAATAAATGATAATGAACGTAGGGGTTACCCTGGGGCAGAGATTCAAGAGGAGAGCACAAGCTCTGCATCTGTGGCTCTTGGTCTCTTAGCCCCAAGGTTTTGGAAGCTGCAAGGTCAGGGTTTTGTGAGTCCCCCCCACCTTACCTTCTAATGTATAACCTATTAATCATCATCCTTTCCTCCTGTTCAAGTCTAGTCATTCCCTCCTCAAGGACTTGGGACTCTGCCTCCTGCATTCTTTCCACTGCTCATATCTAGTTTCCACCTAACAATGTTAAGAAATTAGATCAACAGTTTATTCGAATTGTTTAACCTGGTGGTTATAGCTTGTTAAGTTAAAGTTATATATTGGTTTGAGAGTGGTTGGTGGTGATGAAAATTATCCAAAATAATGAGTAATGAGATATTTTGGCTTTAAAAGGATACCACAGTCCTGAAAATTTCAATTCTTATCTATTAGTAATTGGTCAAATTTATTTATTTATTTTTAAAATTTATTGAAGTAATATCTATACCCAACAGGAGGCTCAAACTTACAACTCTGAGATCAAGAATTAAACACATTTGGGGTGCCTGAGTGGCATGGTCAGTTGAGTGTCTGACTTCAGCTCAGGTTGTGACCTCATGGCTTTTGGGTTTGAGCTCCGTGTCAGGCTCTGTGCTGTGCTTCGGATTCTGTGTCTCTCTCTCTGCCCCTCCCCTGCTTATGCTCTGTCTCTGTCTCTCAGAATAANGGGGAGAAGAGCAGAGAGAGGGAGAGAGAGAATCTCAAGCAGGCTCTGTGCTGACCACGCAGATCCTCACACTGGCTCAAACTCATAAACTGTGAAATCATGACCTGAACTGAAATCAAGAGCCAGTTGGTCAACCCAGCCACCCAGAAGCCCCTAAATACATTTTATATTATATATCAGTCTATATCTAGTTTATTTCTCATCACAGTTTTTGAAAACTATCACCAAAATGCAGTTTATTTCACAGAAGAACTCATGTGATGAACCACAGACGTTAAGCACCCACAACCTAAACTACCTCAGTCACCAGTGTGTTCTTCTACCTTCTCTCTGTCACCCTATCTGATTGTTACGTTCTCTACCCTCAGGAAAACTGTCATTTTCAAAACCAGTTTCCAGACTATTAGGTCTATCAAAGCTTCAGCACACTTCCTTCCTTATCCATCACTCCTCATCCCTACCGTATGTACATTTCATTATAAACTGGTACATACATTAAGCAGCCTTAAGGAATTTAAAATCTGTCATTCTAATATCAAGTACTTCTTTACTAAACATAAAGTCACATGGAGCACTTATTTAATGAGGATTTTCATGTCTACTCTCAGAGCTTTTAATTTCATAGTTCTGGGTGAGGAACTTTTATATTTAATGTTTAACATTTTAATTATTTGGTGTCACGGTGTGGACCTCTTTGGTCCACATCTTATTTAGAGTTCTCTGTGTTTTTTGAACCTAGATGCCTGTTTCCTTCCCATGTTAGGGAAGTTTTCAGCTATTATTTTTTTAAATAAGTTTTCTGCTCCTTCCTCTCTCTCTTCTCTTTCAGGGACCTCTGTAATGCAAATGATTCTTCACTTGATGTTGACCAAGATGTCCTTTAACCTACCCACTTAAAAAGTTTTTTTGAGGGAGGTTCTTGGGTGACTCAGTTGGCTGAACGTCCTACTCTTTTTTTTCTTTTTTAATATTTTTATTTATTTCTAGGAGAGAGAGAGAGACAGCATGAGCAGGGGAGAGTCAGAGAGAGAGGGAGACACAGACTCTGAAATAGGCTCCAGGCTCTGAGCTGGCAGTCAGCACAGAGCCCGACGCGGGGCTCGAACCCACTAACGGCGAGATCATGACCCAAGCGAAAGTCGGACGCTTAACCGACTAAGCCACCCAGGCGCCCCCTGAACGTCCTACTCTTGATTTCAGGTCAGGTCATGATCTCATGATTTCTGGGATTGAGCCCCGAGTTGGTCTCTGTGCTGTCAGTGTGGAGCCTGTTTGGGGTTCTCTCTCTCTCTCTCTCTCTCTCTCTGCCCCTACCCAACTTTCACTTTCTTTCTTTTTTTTTTCAACTTTCACTTTCTGTCTCTCTGTCAAAATAAACAAATATTTTAAAAAACAACCTTTTAAAAAGTTTGTGTGTTTATTTATTTATTTAGAAAGAACAGAGGAGCGGCAGAGAGAGAGGGAGGGGGAGGGAGAGAATTCCAAGCAAGCTCCACACTGACAGCACAGAGTCCAATTCCAGGCTCAAACTCAAGAACCACGAGATTATGACCTGAGCTGAAATCAAGAGTCAGATGCTCAACTAATTGAGCCACCCAAGTGCCCCAACCTACCCTCATTTTTATTTATTTATTTATTTATTTATTTATTTATATTTTTGTTTTTTTCTGACCCTC
>NW_027527569.1:4139450-4155113 GCF_008692635.1 Crocuta crocuta
TTAAAGAAATTATTTTTTCTTTTAAACTTCACTATTCTTTTTTTTTTTTTTAATGTTTTATTTATGTTTGAGAGAGGGCAAGCAGGAGAGGGGCGGAGAGTGAGGGGGACAGAGGATCCAAAGCAGGCTATGCGCTGATAGCAGTGAGTCCAATGGATGTGGGCCTTGAATTTATGAACCAAGAAATCATGACCTGAGCCAAAGTCGGATGCTCAACCAACTGAGCCACCGAAGCACCCCCCCAAAATTCTTTTTTCTTTTTGCTGTTCAGTTTAGGTGCTTTCCATCACTCTGTTGTCCAGATTACTAATCCTCTAATCTACTGTTGATTCCCTATAGTATATTTTTTATTTCAGTAACTGTATTCTTCAACTCTCTTTGGTCCTTTTTTATATTTTCTATCTCTTTGTTGAAGTTCTCACTGAATTCATTCACTCTTCTCTCCAGTCTGGTGAGTTTCTTTATGACCACTACTTTGAATTTTTTTATCAGGTAGATTGTTATCTCTGTTTCATTTATTTTTTTTCTGAGGTTTTGTCTTGGTTTCCTTTGGAGCATATTTTTCTCTGTCTCCTCATTTTGTTTGCCTTTTTTTAGTGTTTGTTTCTATGTATTAGATGAAACAGCTGCTTCTAAACTTGAAGGAATGGTCTTGTATGTGGTCATCCCCTATTCAGAGTGTTGAGCATGGTGACTTTGGCTGCCTGACACTGGCTGGGAATCCTGGGACACTCCGTTCTGGGGCCACGTAGGAGCGATGGCTGGAGCTGAAGGGAGCGCAGGCCAGGGCAATCCCAGGGCTCCCTGCATAGAAGGCACCCTAGCGGGATAGTTGAAGTGGAAGTGGGTACAAGCTGGTATGTCTCAGGGTGCCCAAGGCAGAGAGCACCTGGTGGAGCAGCTGGAGCTGAGGCAGATGTTGGCTACTGGGTACTTCGCTCCGGGGTGCCCTGGCAAGTTATCAGGAACCCAAGTGGTACAGGCCTGGAGTGTTCCTGGGTGATTTGCACCTGTGTCATCGTGTCCTGATGGCTGGAACTCTAGTGAGCACTGACTAGGGGAGTTCTGGTATGCTCCACGCTGGAGCTGCCTTGCTGGAAGGACTGGGACTGGTGGGGGTTAGGGGCCCAGGGCTCATCGAGGTGGCAGGCCAACTATGGTGCCAGGACTCTATTTCTGTCTGTGCTGTCAAGGTGGAGGGGAAACATAAACTCTGGAGCTCATCAGCCCTTCTGACCTGGAGAGAGTTCCAGAAGCTCCCTGACATTTGGCAAGGTCCTAGGGCTCGTTTCTTTATATTCTAGTTGCCCTTTGTTTTTTGTTTTTTTAAATGTTTTATTTATTTCTAGGAGAGAGAGAGAGAGACAGCATGAGCAGGGGAGGGTCAGAGAGAGAGGGAGTCACAGACTGAAACAGGCTCCAGGCTCTGAGCTGGCAGTCAGCACAGAGCCCGACGCGGGGCTCGAACCCACGAACCGCGAGATCATGACCTAAGCGAAAGTCGGACGCTTAACCGACTAAGCCACCCAGGCGCCCCTCTAGTTGCCCTTTGAAACTGCAGCTTTTTCCCTGTGCCCCAGGGCAGAGAAATCTGCTCTCCGGACCTCAGTATCTTCATTCTCTTTGCCGTAGTTCTCAACATTGGGGGTGGGAGTTCCCTTTGTTACCGTCTCTCCTGCCATTCTCTATGTCTTTTGTGCAGAAGCTGTTCAATCAGCCCTAAATTCTTCTTCAAGAGAAATTGCTCTATTTATTGGTGTCGATTTGTTGTATCTGTGGAGGAAGTGAGGTCAGGGTCTTTCTACTTTGCCATCTTGGACTGGAACTCAACATTGCATTTATATTTAGGGCAGATATTGATCTTAGGTACTATCATTTGGTATTAGTAATAGGGTAATACAGGCCTCTTAAAATGAGTTGGGAAGTGCTCAAAATAGGTATACTAATTTGTGTTTCCACAGGCAGTGTCTCAGAGTTTATGTTGGGTCACATAACTATCATCATTTTGTCTCATTAGACTTTTAATTTCTTTCAATATGGTATCAGAGGAGGGATGTGGAGACTCAGAGCACCATGAAGGGAGGCTTTAATCAACATCCTTGCAAGAGCAGGTGACTGATACACAGGCACACTCGGGTCAGTACAGCGGCAACTTATATCCTAGTGTAAGTCCCTCCCCTGATTCCTCATTGGCTGAGTACTACAGAGGTTACAGCTTTACCCTGAAGTTGCCTGTATCCGCATAAGGCATAAAGTAGTCTGACTGGAACAAGTGTGCGTTCCTTGAGGTGACACAGAGACTTTAGTTCTTTGGCGCATGCTCATTGCAAAGCCTGAGAAAAATAAGCCCCGGGAAATGGAGAGGGGAAGAAGAACCAGGAAGTGAAGTGTCTAAGGATTTGGGAGTCTATTGTTAGGGTGGTTCATACATATTTCTAATAGGTTGTAAACCTATTGTTAATTAGACAGCAGAGCTTTTATTTGGTATTTCTGAAAATGAATCATC
The DNA here is from genome assembly GCF_008692635.1 of Crocuta crocuta. Taxonomy (NCBI): domain Eukaryota; kingdom Metazoa; phylum Chordata; class Mammalia; order Carnivora; family Hyaenidae; genus Crocuta; species Crocuta crocuta. The sequence goes on from NW_027527569.1 coordinate 4,141,957, forward strand.
TCCCTTACTTATCACAGGTAGATATGAAATGAAGCTTCATTGTGTTTTAATTGCATTTTCTTGATTACCAGTGACGTTGAGGACCTTTTGTTTTTGAAGTTGAACATTTTTTTATATGTTTACAAGCTATTTGTCTTTCCTTTTCTTTGACATGACTATTTATGTCTTTTGCTCTTTTCTATTGTTTTGTCTTTCTTATTGATTCATAAGGGATTAATTTGAGTAAATATATATTCAGTCCTTTGAATATGTAATATATTATAGCTATCAATGCAGGTCAGCCCTCCAGGACACACAACAGGGTGGAGATGGGAGGAGAGTGAATAAGGTGCATCCAGCACAGAGCCAGAAGCTGATAGAAGAGTTTTGAAGAATGAAGGGGATTCAACATATATCCCTTTGTTTTTATAAGGGTATAGCAGAGTGATCTAAGGTAAATGAAGGTTGGGATAATAGAATGTTTTATTAATGGAAAAATACACAGATAATATGCAAAGTTCTAAGTGACCCCTTTCTTTTCTTGATACTTGGTGCTCAGTTTTGCCCCACTGGGCCGAGACTCCTTTACCCTATTAAAAACATTTTTTTTTAACGTTTATTTATTTTTGAGGGAGTGAGACTGAGCTCAAGTGTGGAAGGGGCAGAGAGAGAGAGAGAGACACAGAGTCCGAAGCAGGCTTTAGGCTCTGAACTGTTAGCATAGGGCCCAATGCAAGCTCGAACTCACAGACTGTGAGATCATGACCTGAGCCAAAGCTGAGTGCTTAACTGACTGAGACACCCAGGCGCACTCCCCCCCCCTTTTTTGAATTTAGAAAATATTTATTTTTGAGATAGGATAGAGCATGAGGGGCAGAGGGGCAGAGGATTTGAAGCAGGGCCCCGTGCTGACAGTGGCGAGCCCCCATGCGGGGCTCAAACTCATGAACATGAGATTGTGACCTGAGCCAAAGTTGGATATTCAACCGACTGAAGCACCCAGGTGGCCCCTGGCCCCAGTATTTACCTTCTGAGTGTATTATCATGCCATTTTTTAAAAAATGCTTTATTTATTTCTAGGAGAGAGAGAGAGACAGTGTGAGCAGAGGAGGGTCAGAGAGAGGGAGTCACAGACTGAAACAGGCTCCAGGCTCTGAGCTGGCAGTCAGCACAGAGCCCGATGCGGGGATCGAACCCACGAACCGCGAGATCATGACCTAAGTCAAAGTCGGAAGCTTAACTGACTAAGCCACCCAGCCGCCCCATCATGCCATTTTTTTTTTTTAAGGTGGGCTTCACCCCTACTGAAGAGCCCAATGAGCAAGAACTCATAACCCTGAAATCAAGACCTGAGTTGCGAATAAGAGTTGTTCACTTAATTGACTGAGCCACCCAGGCACCCAATACTTTTGACTTTTTTAAGAAATGGCCTGTCTCATGCTCCTGGGGTGGCGAGAAAGACCTGCTAAATATTTGTGAGAAATCTTCTATTTCATTTTATGTGGAAGATGCTGAAAAGAAAACTCAAGGAATTCAGCCACATGCTGTATGCTGACAACAAGATGGAGAACTGGAAGTCCAAGGGGTGTGTGACGTGTGGTTAAGTGTGTGTTGCCAGAGGTGGCTGAGAGAGCCTCTGATAATGAATGTGAAGAAGCCGATTGACAGAGAGATTGAGGTTCAAACTGATAGCAATGCACAAGCAGTTGCCTTTTTAAAACATTAGTGCCAGACCTCTGGATGTGTATCTTTTCTTGTTAACTATTTCAATTTGTTGGCTGGATGTATAAAAGTGTTTTAGGGGCACCTGAGTGGCTGAGTCGGTTAAGTGTCTGAATCTTGATTTTGGCTCAAGTCATGATCCTAGGGTTATGGGACTGAGCCCTGCATCAGACTTTGTGCTGACAGCTTGGAAGCCTGCTTGGGATTTTCTTCCTCTTTCTCTGCCCCTCCCCCACTCATGTGTTTTTTTTCTCTCTCTCTCTCTCTCAAAATAAATAAACATTTAAAAAAGAAAAAGATATTTTAAAAATTCAGTTGTGGTGCCTGGCTGGCTCAGTCAGAAGAGCATTTGACTCTTAATCTTGGGGTCCTGAGTTCAAACCACACATTGGGTCTAGTAGAGATTACTTAAAAATAAAATCTTTAAAAAAGTAAATAAAAATTCAGTTGCTTTTTGGGGTAATTTGAATTACTTTTTTAATGACTGGGTTCCATTTGACTGTTTGCATTGAGATTGCAGCGTGTGCAATTTTTTCTGTAGTTTTGGCATCTTGTTGACATCAAATATGACTTTGATCATAAATACCAGTTCCTGAAAAAAAATGCTATCTCAGTGTATTTTTAGTTTGCATTTATTATGAGTACAATTGAACATCTTTTCAGTTTTGATATGTTTAAAGGTTATTTTAATTTTTCTTTTTTAAAATTTTTCTTTGGTAAGTTGTTCATGCTTTTGCTCATTTTCTATCAGATTTTTGGTTCTTTTTCCTTGAATTTTATTTATTAAAACTTTTTTAAATGTTTATTTATTTTTGAGAGAGAGAAGGAGAGAGAGTACAAGCGGTCAAGGGGCAGAGAGAGGGAGACACAGAATCTAAAGCAGGCTCCAGGCTCTGAGCTGTCAGCACAGAGCTGGATATTGGGCTAGAACCCACAGACCACAAGATTATGACCTGAGCTGAAGTCAGATCCTTAACCCACTGAGCCACCCAGGTGCCCCGGTCCATTTCCTTGATTTTTAAAAGTTTTTCTATATTAGGGATGTTAGGACTTTTGAATTTCACCCCCCTTTACCATCTTCTTCCTTTTCCAGAGGAAGAATCAGAGCATTCTTTTGGGAACATGATATATATTGCAAATATTTTCTTCCAATTTGCCTTTTAATTTTGATATTATGCTATCTTTTGATGCTCACATTTATTTTTTTTAAGTTTTTTTTTTTTAACATTTATTCATTTTTGAGAGAGAGATAGAGTGCGAGTGGGAGAGGGGCAGAGAGAGTGGGAGACACAGAATCTGAAGCAGGCTCCAGGCTCTGAGCTGTCAGCACAGAGCCCAAGGGGGGCTGTAACCCACAAACAGTGACATCATGACCTGACCTGAAGTTGGATGCTCAACTGACTGAGCCACCCAGGTGCCCCACATTTACTTATTTTTATGAAATAAATGTTATTAATTGTTTGTCCTGGTTAGAAGGTTTTTTCTATATACAACTTATAGAAGAATTCACTCATGTTTTCCTCTAGGACTTTTGTGGTTACATTTAAAAATTTTTAGATCTTTGAGGGCTGAAAAAAGAAAAAAAAATTTAGATCTTTTATCCATTTGCAGTTTATTCTTTTGTTGTTATTTGAATGTATCTAGCTTTTTCTATTTGTAAATGGCTATCCACTTGTCCTAATATATGGATAGGAAAAGTCCATCTTTGTCTCAGCAATATGATTTTATCACAGTCTAGATATCTATATGTTGTACCTATTTCTGGACAGTCTATTCTGTTTTACTGGTTTGTCTGTTCATGTTGTGATACCACACTCTTTTAATTATGAAGTTTTGTAGTACATTTTAGTATCTGGTAGGGCTTGTTCCCACTCAGAGTTCTTCCATTTCAGTGTTTTTATGGTCTTTTCTATTTCACTAACTATTCTTACATGTTCATTTTTCCATATGAACTTCAGTTTCAACTTTTCTAGTTATAGAAAAAAGCACATTGGTATTTTTTTCCTATAATTTGAATTAATTGTCAAGAATTTCTTTATTTTTTCCTCTAGAGTTATGTTTTCTTGTACTTAGGGATCTTGATGTCTTGCATGCATTTCTTTCCTTTGTACCTTCTCCCCTTCCTTTCTACCTTCTTCCCTCCTTCCTTGTGTATTTATATAATTGTTGTCTACTTCCTTACAAATGTGTAGGCAGGTTTGTCTGATGTTTAAATTTTTCCCCTAGACCTCAGCAGAAAATGTTGAGGCCATGATTCTTCTCAGTTGAGGATGCATGGGCACCATAGGTCCATGTAAAGACCTTCTCCTTTTCATATATATGAATATACACCCCCATCCCTGATCTTCACATTGATTCTTACTCCTCACCATTTTCATATTTCTTCAGGTTTCTACTAAAATGTGCCTGTCGTAAGACCTTGTAAAAATATTGTATGGCTTTATGTATATAGATGAGTAAAATTTACACAAATGTTACTATGCTATCGATTTAATTCTAGCTTATTTAAAAAATCTAATACCATGTCCTAAAGATCATCTGGGCATATCTGTAGTTAATTGCTTTTGACATCTGCTTTGTGTGGTTTTACCACATTTTACTTATGTTTCCCCCTAATGATGGGCATTTAGATTGTTTTTAGTTCCTACTTCCACAAACAATGCTATCAACATCTTTATATATGCCCCCTTATGGATATGTGGGGAAGTTTCTCATGCAATTAGCTAGTAATGTGCTTTCTGTGATGGAGGTTATGTTCGTACTTCTCACACTTAATTTCACTAAATATTGCTAAATTGTACACCAGAATAGTCATACCAGTCTGTGCACACCAAAAGTGCATAAAGGTTCCAGTTTCTTTACGTGCTCATAAAAATTTGATACGCCTAGTTTTTTTGCTAGTCTGATATGAATAAAATGGAATCTTTTTGTGTTTTCTGCAATAAATCCTTTCTTCTTTCACCACCAAAAACAACAACAACTCTTGTTGTCCTTCATTTTGTTTGCTATATTTTTAAATTTTATTAAAAAAATGTTTTTTTAAGTTTTACTCTCTGTATTTGAGAGAGAGGGAGACAGAGCATGAGCATGGGAGGGACAGAGAGAGAGAGGAAGACACAGAGTTTGAAGCAGGCTCCAAGCTGTCAGCATAGAGCCCAATTTAGGGCAGTGAGATTATCACTTGAGCCGAAGTCAGATGGTTAACCAACTGAGCCACCCAGGCACCCCTATTATTTTATTTTATTTTATTTTATTTTTTTGGTCCTCATTTCCTAAATCTATCCAGTCTTTGTTTATTTTTTATTTATTAATTTTTTAAAATATTTATTTATTTTTGAAGGAGAGAGACTGAGCATGAGCAAGGGAGGGACACAGAAAGAGAGAGACACAGACTCTGAAACAGGCTCCAGGCTCTGAGTTGTTAGCACAGAGCCTGACACAGGGCTTGAACTCACGAGATGTGAGATCATGACCTGAGCCAAAGTAGGATGCTTAATTGACTGAGCCATCCAGGCACCCCTAAATCTATCCAGTCTTAAAGCTTAGCCGGGTTTTACCTCTTTCTCATATTTTACCTGAATTGCCTCTTCTTTTCTATACTTACTCCCACTTTCTTAGGTCAGTCCCCTAGCACTCACTTTGAGCTTGAAATTGATACTGTGATCTGAGCTCCATATTTGTATTCTGTCTGGCTCCATATTTGTCTCCATCATATCCATCCACATTTCCACCAAATCTTATTCACTTTCCACAGCTTATATCCTTCAATAGCAGTGGCATCAAGTCCCTGCAGTATAAAATCTAACCTTCTCAGCATTATATTATATCAAAATTATTTGAATACTTATTTATCTTCTATTGGCTCAAAAGTGCAAAGACAGAAATCCTGTCTAATCATTTTGGGGGCTTGCATATAACAATCTCTCAAAAGCACTTGATTTATGTCTTGAACTGGAACTCTTTTTTTTAAAGTTTATTGATTTACTCTTTTTTTTTAATTTTTAATTTTTTAAAATTTATTTCTGAGAGAGACAGAGAGAGAGAGAGAGAGAGAGAGAGCGAGAGAGCAGGGAGGGTCAGAGAGAGAGGGAGACACAGAATCTGAAGCAGGCTCCAGGCTCTTAGCTGTCAGCACAGAGCCTGACGCAGGGCTCGAACCCACAAACTGTGAGATCATGACCTGAGCCAAAGTTGGACGCTTAACTGACTGAGCCACCCAGGCACCCCTATTGATTTATTCTGAGAGAGAGAGAGAGAGAGAGAGAGAGAGAGAGAGAGAGAGCTAGCAGTGGAGGGGCAGAGAGAGACAAAAGAGAGAATTCCAGCTAGGCTCCATGCTGTCAGCACAGAGCCTGATGTGGGGTCAGTCTCACAAACCATGAGATCATGACCTGAGGCCAGATCAAGAGTTGGACACTTAACCGACTGAGCCACCCAGATGCCCCGAATTCTTTATTATTTTCTTGCCTGACTTGTGCTTCCACCACATTCACCTGGCTAGTTTGAGTTGCTTTACTGGTGTCTTCAAAACAACTAAGGATGCTTCTACTTCATGGAACCCATAGGAAACAAGTACTTTTGCTTCTTTTTCTGTGGAAGTGTAGCCTGTTTTTCCTGAAGACACTTCTTGCCTGTAGGAGTCAGAATAACTAGTTAGCTTCTTGCCTCAAGACCACTTAGGCATGGGTACCACTCCCTTCATTACCAAATTCTAGAGAATACAGGTCAAGCTCTCTGAGTGGTACTTTTGAGGTTCTCTCACTTATTTCTTTTTTAAAAAATTTTTTTAATGTTTTTTTAAAATTTATTTCTAGGAGAGAGAGAGAGAGAGAGACAGCGTGAGCAGGGGAGGGTCAGAGAGAGAGGGAGACACAGACTCTGAAACAGGCTCCAGGCTCTGAGCTGGCAGTCAGCACAGAGCCCGACGCGGGGCTCGAACCCGCGAACCGCGAGATCATGACCTAAGCGAAAGTCGGACGCTTAACCGACTAAGCCACCCAGGCGCCCCTCTCTCACTTATTTCTATCAAATCTTTTTTAAATATATATATTTTTTAAATTTATTTCTAGGAGAGAGAGAGAGAGAGAGAGACAGCGTGAGCAGGGGAGGGTCAGAGAGAGAGGGAGACACAGACTCTGAAACAGGCTCCAGGCTCTGAGCTGGCAGTCAGCACAGAGCCCGACGCGGGGCTCGAACCCGCGAACCGCGAGACCATGACCTGAGTGAAAGTCGGATGCTTAACTGACTAAGCCACCCAGGCGCCCCGTATTTCCATCAAATCTTTACCAGCGATCAGAGAGGTACATTTGTTATACCTTATGAAACTATTCTGACACATTTTTATTACTGAGAAAGTCCATAGTTTGCATTAGGGTTCACTCTTGGTGTTTTGACAAAAGGATAATGACATGTATCAACCATTGTAGTATCATACAGAATGGTTTTATATCCCTAAAAATCTCTGTGCTCTGCCTATTCAACCCTCTCTCCCCCTTATCTCTTAGCACCACTTATCTTTTTACTGCCTCATAGTTTTGTCTTTTCTAGAATGATTGGAATCATATACTATGTGGTCTTTTCAGATTGGCTTCTTTCATGTAGTAATATACATTTAAGTTTCCTCCATGTCTTTTCATGGCTTGATAGCTCGTTTCTTTTTATCACTGAGCAATATTCCATTGTCTGGGTACACCACAATTTATTTATCCATTCTCTTACTGAAGGAGATCTTGGTTGCTTTCAAGTTTTGGAAATTATGAATAAAATTGCTGTAAATATCTGTGTGTAGGCTTTTGTGTGGACATAAGTTTTCAACTTCTTTGGGGAGATACAAAGGAGTGCATTTGTTGGATCATATGGTAAGAATATGTTTACTTTTGTAAGAAACTATCAAGCTGTCTTTCAAAGTGAATGTACCACTTTGCATTCTCATCAGCAATGAATGAAAGTCCTGTTACCCCACATCGTTGCTAACATTTGTTGTTTTCAGTGTTTTTGATTTTGGACTTCTAAATAGATATGTAGTGATGCCTCTTTGTTGTTTTAATTGTCAATTCCTTAATTAAAATGATGTGAATCATCTTTTCACATACTTATTTGCCATCTGTATATCTTCTTTTTAAATTTTGATTTATTTTTCTACACCTTTATTTATGTACTTTTCAGTTCGTTTAAATCCTTGAGGGGTACAGCATCCCACGGATTCTGTGGCCAATGGCTTTAGCAGGAAGGTTGCTTCAGAATTTGGCACGAACCACTACTCCACTCTTTCCATGAGCATGAGTTACCTTCCCCTGATCACTCTGGCTTCACTTGGCTCGCCACCAGGAGTCACTGTGTTCTTTGCTTTGTACACATGAGCACATCTCTTGCCCAGATAGAATTCAGTTTCATCTCGAGAATAACACCTTCAATTTTAAGAAGAGCCTGTGCTCCCTCAGGCTCTGGAGACTCCACTTATAGCCAGCAAAAATGGCTTTGGACTACAGCCTTCCAGACATATTTGTAATTTCAGGACTCCTGTTCCCAGCAGGCGGAAGGCGCATTCTCCGGACGTCTGGGGACCAGCACTATTGGTCCCACATCTCCTCAATCCTGTTCTCCCTGCTGCTGGAATCCACAGAAATCACTGGCTGGCAGAGTCTCTGAGCCACATGAGTGCCTTGCTGAGGCATACGGTTGAGCTCACCCTACTTATTTGCCATATCTTCTTTTTTAAAAAGATTATTTATTTACTTATTTTGAGAGAAAGAGAGAGCATGCATGAGTGGAGGGGAGGGCAGAAAGAGAGGGAGAGAATCCCAGGCACACTCCTTGCTATCAGTGCGAGCCTGACATGGGTCTCATGGATCATTAGCTGTGCCGAAATCAAGAGAATGCTGCTTGGGCGCCTGGGTGGCATCATGAGTTCGAGCCCCATTTTGGGCTCTATGCTAATAGCTCAGAGCCTGGAGCCTGCTTTGGATTCTGTGTCTCTCTCTCTCTCTGCCCCTCCCTAGTTCATGCTCTGTCTCTCTCTCTCTCAAAAATAAACATAAAAAAAATTAAGAAAAAAAAAAGAGAACAATGCTTATCCACCTGAGGCACCCAGGCACCTCAGTCCTCTTTATATCTTTTTTGGTGAGGTGTCTGTTCAGATGTTTTGCCCATTTTTAAATCAGGCTGTTAATTTTATTGTTGACCTTTAAGAGTCCTTACATAGTTTGGATACAGCTCTTTATCAGATATATCTTTTGCAAATATTTTCTTATAGCAGATGCTAGATGAAAGATTTCACAGAGTGGAAATTTTAAATTTTAATGAAGTCTAGCAGCTTATCAACTATTTCTTTCATGGATTGCATCACTGATATTGCATCTAAAAAGTTACCACCAATGTACACAATGGAATATTATTCAACAATAAAAAAGAATGAAATCTTGCTACTGTGACAACATGGATGGACCTTGAGAGTACTATGCCAAGTGAAATAAGTCAGAGAAAGATGAATACTGTATGATTTCACTTGTATGTGGAATCTAAAAAACACAACAAATAGAAACCAAACACAGATACAGAGAACAGATTGTTGGTTACCAAAGGTAAAGGCTGGGAGTGAGTAAAGTGGGTGAAGGTACCCACAGGTACAAACTTCTAGTTTTAAAATAAATAAGCCATGGAGATGTAATATATTGCATGGTTACTATAATTAACAATATTGTATTACATGTATGAAACTTAAGAAAAGTAAGAAAGTAGATCTTAAAAGTTCTTATCACAAAAAGAAAAAGAAAAAAAACCCTTTTTGTTGTTGTGTGGTAACTAGACTTACCGTGGTGATTAATTTGCAATGTATACAAATATTGAATCATGCTATATACCTGAGACTAATATAATGTTGTGTGTCAATTATACCTCAATGAAAATAAATAAATAAAAGTCATCATTAAACCCAAGGTCATTTAAATTTTCTCCTATGTTATCTTCATGAGTTTTATAGTTTTGCATTTTATTTAGCTCTGTGACGCTTTTTTTTTGCTATGTGGTTGTCCAGTTTTTCCATAACTATTTGTTGAAAAGACTTTTTTTTCATTGTGTTGCTTTTGCTCCTTTGTCAAAAATAAGTTGATTATATTTTTTGTGGGTCTATTTTTGGACTCTTTTCTGGACTCTGTTCTATTGATCTATTTGTCCATTTTGTTTTGTTTTGTTTTGCAAATGCTGTACTGTCTTGACTACTGTAGCTTTATAGAAAGTCTTGAAGTCAGGTAGTGTCATTCCTCTGATTTTTTCTCCATCTTATTGTTTTAATATTACACTTCTCAACAGGTAGGTATATCGTTTCATATACTTGTGTTTCATTGTTTTTTTTTTTCTTTTTAAGTAGGCTCCATGTCCAGCTTGAACTTACAACCTTGAGATTAAGAGACTCATGCTCTACTAACTGAGCCAGCCAGGTCCCCCATCATCTCATATACTTGTAAATCATTTATTTTCCCTTTCTGTGATTTGCCTAATCATGTTCCTTTGTCCATTTTTCTATTGGGATCCCCATCTTGTTTTTATTTGCAATTTTTTTTTTTAAGTTTTCAAATATCTTCTGCAAGTCTGTCATCAATTTGATAACATTGTGTTGTGATTTTTAAATTAAAAGCATTGAGATGTAATTGATATATAATGACATAATAGCTTCAGGTGTACAATATGATTTGATATTTGTATATATTGTAAAATTAGTATAATAAGTCCACATGTCGTTATAACTTTTTTCCTTGTAATGAAGACTTTTAAGATCTACTCTCAGCAACTTCCAAATATACTGTACAGTATTGTTACCTATATTCACCATGCTGTATTGGATCCCCATGATTTATTTATTTTATAACTGGAGGTTTGTACCTTTTGATCACCCACCCATTTCTCCCACCTCCTGTCCCCACCCCCCTCTACCAAACTCTCATTCATTGAAAAGGACTTCTCAAGTTTTAGGTATTTGAAACATGCTTATATAAAAAATTATTTATCTAAAATTCAAATAAAACTGGGTATCTTGTATTTTATTTGGCAATCTAGGCTATGAGGATTTTCTGCTATTCCAGACCCTCCTCTTTGCAAGGGTTTCCTGTGAAAGACTATTTCTGTCAATATGCTTCTACGTTGCTAATAGCCAATTCTCCTTTATATTTATTTGGGGACCAAATTGTACATTAGAGCAATAATCAGTCAATTCTTCTTGGTCGTCTTTTAAGAGCATAGTGAAAAACACAAGCACTGCCAGACTGAACATTTGGCCACACTTGTTTTACCTACTGCCCTTTAACCTACCTTATGGACATTCCTCCCTTCCTGTTATAATGCTCACATCTTTGCAAATTTGTCAAATTTCTAGTTTCAGAGTTAATCCCACTGTTGGCCACTAGGTAGAGCTAGAATATTATTTATGTATGCTGATTCTTGTGTATCCTATTTCTGGGTGTCCCATTTAAGAGGTAACTTGACCTTTGCCTTACAATTTTTAAAATTATTTTATCTTATTTTTTAAAGTAAACTCTACTCTCAACGTGGGGCTTGAACTCATGACCCTCAGAGCAAGAGTCACATGTTCTACTGACTTATAGCCAGCTGCCCTGTCTTAACGATTTTTAAGACATTTTTTCAAAGCAGCCTTGTTCTTTTCTTTTTTTTTTTACAAATAGTTTATTGTCAAATTAGTTTCCACATAACACTCAGTGCTCATCCCCACAAGTGTCCTCCTCCATGCCCATCCCCCCCTCCCCCCACATCCATCAGTCCTCAGTTTTTGTCAGCATTCAAGAGTCTCTCATGGTTTGCTTCTCTCCCTTTCCCCCACCATTTCCGCCCTTCTTCTCCCCCTTGTTCCTCCGTCAAGTTCCTCCTAATCCTCCTATACGTGCAAACATATGATATTTGTCCTTCTCTGCCTGACTTATTTCGCTCAGCATAACACCCTCAAGGTCCATCCATGTTGCTACACATGGCCAGATTTCATTGTTTCTCATTGCCATGTAGTATTCCATGGTATAGATAAACCACATCTTCTTGATCCATTTGTCTGTTGATGGACACTTAGGCTCTTTCCATGTTTTAGCTATTGTGGAGAGTGAGCAGCCTTGTTCTTAAAATACACCACATATCTGGGGGCACCTGGGTGGCTCAGATGGTGAAGCCTCTGATCTGCTCAGGTCATGATCTCACAGTTTGTGAGTTCAAGCCTTNATTGCCATGTAGTATTCCATGGTATAGATAAACCACATCTTCTTGATCCATTTGTCTGTTGATGGACACTTAGGCTCTTTCCATGTTTTAGCTATTGTGGAGAGTGAGCAGCCTTGTTCTTAAAATACACCACATATCTGGGGGCACCTGGGTGGCTCAGATGGTGAAGCCTCTGATCTGCTCAGGTCATGATCTCACAGTTTGTGAGTTCAAGCCTTGTGTCAGGCTCTGTGCTGACAGCTCAGAGCCTGGAGCCTGATTAGGATTCTGTGTCTCCTTCTCTCTCTCTGCCCCTCCCCTGCTTGTGCTCACTCTCTTTCTCAAAAATAAATAAAAAAAACTTAAAAAAAATTCCCCAGATCATCCAGTATATAAAGGATAAAGAGGGGGGTGCCTGGGTGGCTTAGTCGGTTGAACCTCCAACTTTAGCTCAGGTCATGATCTCATGAGTTCGAGCCTGCATCGGGCTCCCTGATGTTAGCTCAGAGCCTGCTTCAGATCCTCTGCTCCCCTCTCTGCCCCTCCACCACCTCCCCAAAATGAAAAAACATTTTTTGAAAAAAGGATAAAAAAGGATAAAGGGAAGAATTTGCAAGTTCCATCTACCAATCACGTTTCAGTATACAACTATCTCTTCCTGGGGATGAGTCTCACACCTGTATTCAGAGGCAGGGAAGTTCTGTGTTCAGTCAGCCTTCTGCAATCCGTCTAACATGGCTCAGGTGGCGTTGTAGCCAAAAATCAAGAATATTTCATTTTCTTTACCAGGTCCTACACTGATTCTTTCTTTTAAAATAGCAGTGAGTATAAGATTGAGAACTGTATAGACAGATACTATAAAAATTTTCTTTTTGGTAAAGATCCTTTTATTTGCTACTCATGATATTTTTTAGTAATAATCAGATGTCTCATCCTGGTGCGTGTGGCTAGTTCAAGGGCTCCAATGGTACAACAGCTGCTTCGAACCTTGGCTCTGCAGTAAGGGAGCAGTTACCACAGCAGCTACTCTAATTCCAGACAAAAGCAAATCAAGAAGAACAGCATCAAGTACCAACAGCAAAAAGCACCCCTAACTCCTGGTACTTCAATTATCTTCAGCAGCTTTATTCTTTGTTTTTTTTTTTTTTTGTTTTTTTTAATGTTTTATTTCCAGGAGAGAGAGAGAGAGAGACAGCATGAGCAGGGGAGGGTCAGAGAGAGAGGGAGTCACAGACTGAAACAGTCTCCAGGCTCCGAGCTGG
>NW_027527569.1:4157077-4165703 GCF_008692635.1 Crocuta crocuta
CCATGTTTTAGCTATTGTGGAGAGTGAGCAGCCTTGTTCTTAAAATACACCACATATCTGGGGGCACCTGGGTGGCTCAGATGGTGAAGCCTCTGATCTGCTCAGGTCATGATCTCACAGTTTGTGAGTTCAAGCCTTGTGTCAGGCTCTGTGCTGACAGCTCAGAGCCTGGAGCCTGATTAGGATTCTGTGTCTCCTTCTCTCTCTCTGCCCCTCCCCTGCTTATGCTCACTCTCTTTCTCAAAAATAAATAAAAAAAACTTAAAAAAAATTCCCCAGATCATCCAGTATATAAAGGATAAAGAGGGGGGGTGCCTGGGTGGCTTAGTCGGTTGAACCTCCAACTTTAGCTCAGGTCATGATCTCATGAGTTCGAGCCTGCATCAGGCTCCCTGATGTTAGCTCAGAGCCTGCTTCAGATCCTCTGCTCCCCTCTCTGCCCCTCCACCACCTCCCCAAAATGAAAAAACATTTTTTGAAAAAAGGATAAAAAAGGATAAAGGGAAGAATTTGCAAGTTCCATCTACCAATCACGTTTCAGTATACAACTATCTCTTCCTGGGGATGAGTCTCACACCTGTATTCAGAGGCAGGGAAGTTCTGTGTTCAGTCAGCCTTCTGCAATCCGTCTAACATGGCTCAGGTGGCGTTGTAGCCAAAAATCAAGAATATTTCATTTTCTTTACCAGGTCCTACACTGATTCTTTCTTTTAAAATAGCAGTGAGTATAAGATTGAGAACTGTATAGACAGATACTATAAAAATTTTCTTTTTGGTAAAGATCCTTTTATTTGCTACTCATGATATTTTTTAGTAATAATCAGATGTCTCATCCTGGTGCGTGTGGCTAGTTCAAGGGCTCCAATGGTACAACAGCTGCTTCGAACCTCGGCTCTGCAGTAAGGGAGCAGTTACCACAGCAGCTACTCTAATTCCAGACAAAAGCAAATCAAGAAGAACAGCATCAAGTACCAACAGCAAAAAGCACCCCTAACTCCTGGTACTTCAATTATCTTCAGCAGCTTTATTCTTTGTTTTTTTTTTTTTTTGTTTTTTTTAATGTTTTATTTCCAGGAGAGAGAGAGAGAGAGACAGCATGAGCAGGGGAGGGTCAGAGAGAGAGGGAGTCACAGACTGAAACAGTCTCCAGGCTCCGAGCTGGCAGTCAGCACAGAGCCCGACGCGGGGCTCGAACCCACGAACCATGAGATCATGACCTAAGTGAAAGTCGGACGCTTAACCGACTAAGCCACCCAGGCGCCCCTTCTTTGTAAATGTACTTTTACTGGGCATTTTCAGTTATGGAAATGTCTTCCTATATTTCATCATCACCTTCATGGATCCCAATTTATGAAGCAGTAAGCTAGGCTGGCAGATAGGAAGATTTATTTTCTCATTGTATCAAAAAATGATGTATTATATTTAAAACAAATTTTTTTCTGAAACAAGGTGTGATTGAATTTTTTAAATTCAGTGAGTCTGTATTCCACACTGTTCCAGGCACGTACGAGGTAAACCAGTTAGACTGCTAAAACAGAAGGCAGGAAATTCATGGGATTTATAGTCTGCTCATTACAAGGAAGCCTGTTATTCTGTGTAAGAAATTTAAAAAGACACCTTGAGACGGGAGAAACAACTAAAAATGGAATTGTCATTCAAATGGACTTTCCTGCTGTAGGAAGTGTGCCAAATTATCCAATTAATGTTGTATTTTTTAACACACATGTATAAACATAAACAGTAAGAAGGATATAAGATGAAAAGTAAACTCCTTTTCCTAACCCATTTCTTCTTTATAACCTACTCTCAAATTTTTTTTTCTTTCCCATATCTGGGCATATAGATTTAAGTCATTCTTTTTTCTTAAACTTTCTATTATGAAATATTTAAACATAAACAGAAGTAGGGGGAACAGTGTAATGAACCCAATGTATTATCCAGCTTCAAAAATTGCCAAAAATCTTGTTTTATCATATTCCCTATCTAGNCTGGACATATTTGTAAATATTTCCTCTTTAATTTTTATTAATATATATTTATTTATTTTTAAATGTTTTATTATTTATTTTTGAGAGAGAGAGATGGAGCATGAGTGGGAGAGGGGCAGAGACACACACACAATCCAAAGCAGGCTCTAGACTCTGTGTGAGCTGTCAGCACAGAGCCCAATGTAGGGCTCAAACTCATGAACCATGAGATCATGACCTGAGCCTGAGTTGGCGCTTAACCAACTGAGCCACCCAGGTGTCCCAATATATTTATTTTTTATAATGGTTTTAGATTTATAGAAAACTTGAGCAAATAGTAGAGTTTCATACCTCCCCCCCCAGTTTCTGTTATTATTAATATCCCCTACTATTAAGTGTATCATATACATTGTTAACAAATTATACTTGTTACAATTAATCAACCAATAGTGACAATTATTAAATAAAGTCGATACATTATTCAGATTAAATTTTTTTACCTACTATACATTTTCTGCTCCAGGTTCTATCCAGGATATGTTATATTTAATTATCATTGTCTCCTTAGGCTCCTCTTGACTGATATTTTTACAGACTTTTATTCGTTTTGATGACCTTGACAGTTTTGAGGAAAATTAGTCAGCTGTACTGTAGTTTGTCCCTATGCTGGAATTTGTGTGATGTTTTTCTCATGATCAGATTGAAGTTATAGATTTTTGGAGGAAGGTCACAGAGGTCAAGTGCCCTTCTCATCACATCATGATAGGTATATACTATTAGCATGATTTATGACTATTGATGTTGACCTTGGTCACCTGGTTAAAGTAGTGTTTGTCAGGTTTCTCTACTGTAGAGATATTCTTCCCTGCCACACACTCTGCCCCCTCCTTCCATGCTGTACTCTGAGGAAGGAAGTTCCAAGTACCAAGGAAGGAAGTGACAAAGCACAGTCCACACTTAAGGAGTGAGGAGTTATGTTTAGGGTGGAGTCTCTACATAATTTATTTGACATTCTTCTGTATAGATTTATCTCTTCTGCATTTATTATTTTATACAATCATTTATATCTACATACACTTGTGAGTATTTATTTTATACTTTAGGTTATAATCTAATATTTATTTACTTATTTTGTAAATTATTCTAGCTTTGGCCATTGGGAACTTTTTCAGTTAGCTCCTGTGTTCCTTCAATGTATATCTATCTATCTATCATCTATCTCTATCCATCTCTCTCTCTCTCTCTCTCTCTCTCTCTGCCTACGCTTAAAATTATCTATCTAAAACTTCCTTATTTCCTGGCACTTCAAGATACTCCAGGCTTGGGGTGCCTGCCTGGCTCAGTACATAGAATATGCCACTCTTGATCTTGGGGTGTGTAAGTTCAAGTCCCATGTTGGGTGTGGAGGGGGGAAAAGGCTTATTTATTTATTTTGAGAGATATAGAAAGAAAGAGAGAGAGAGTGTGAGCTGGGGGAAGTGTAGAGAGAGCGGGGAGAGAGAATCCCAAGCACGCTCCACATTGTCACTGAGGAGCCTGAGGCAGGCTTGAACTCACAAACTGTGAGATCATGCTTTGAGTCGAAATCAAGAGTCACAGTTATCTGAGTCAGCCACTCAAACACCCCTCAAAATTAAAGCTTAAAAAATGGTGCATGGGTGGCTCAGTCAGTTAAGCATCCAACAGCTTAAGTCATGATCTCATGGCTTGTGAGTTTGAGCCCTACATCGAGCTCTGTCTGTGCTGACAGCTCAGAGCCTGGAGCCCCCTTTGGATTCTGTGTCTCCCTCTCTCTCTCTCTCTGCCTTTCCTCCATTCATGCTCTGTCTCTCTCTCCTTAAAAAATGAATAAACACTAAAAAAAATTTTTTAAAGTTAAATCTTAAAAAAAAATCCTGACTTTTTAATATATTTCCTGCCCATTCCTGGAATCAGCAAATTTTCCAAGGAGTTCTCTTAATGGAGAATGGTATTAGACACCAAAATCTGAGTGCTTGTTGCTCCTGGCATGTTGTTTCTTTTAGGCCATCTCAGTTGACAGAGAAAAGAAATATGCAAGTGTTTATTAGCTTGTGTATGTGTCTACAAATATATATATTTATATATTTATATGATATATTTATTTATTTAGACAGAGAGAGTGCGTGCATAAGTGGGGAAGGGGTAGAGGGAGAGAGAGAGAATCCCAAGCAGGATCCACATTGTCAGCACAGAGCCGGATGTGGGGCTCAATATCATGAACAGTGAGATCATGACCTGAGGCAAAACCAAGAGTTGGATGCTTGCTTAACCAACTAAGCCACCCAGGTGTCTCTATCTACAACTATTTCTATATTAACCATCTGTATCTATTAAATAAAACATGAGTTCCTATTGATGTTTCCAACTGTAATCCATTACTATATAGATACATTCTATGTGGTATAGATCATTACTTATTTGTAAATCCCCACTCCAACAATGAGAAACCTGGTTCCCACCATTCACCACTCACTTACTTAATTGTTCCATTCCAGTATTTATGTACAGCAGTATCAGAACTGTTAATCTGTGTCTCGGTGGGAAACAACTTTATCAACTAGAGCACACTGCTTATGTGCAGCTTCTTTTGCTTTTAGTTTCAACAGATTCCATTCATTTTCAAAGTTACCTGTATCAGCACCTTTCCCTCCCTTCTCCCTTCAGTGAGTTTTTTCATACGTTTGCAGTGCAGTTAGATTCTCTAGTCACAGGTTGATTTCTTTTCTGATATTCCCTCAATCTCCTAAATGATTTCTTTTTAATTTGCATATATTAAAGTCCATTCTTTGTGTTATAAAGTTCTATGGCTTGACAAATGAATAATATCATGCATCCACCATTATCATGTCATACAGAATAGTTTCACTACCGTAATAATACCCTGTACTTCACCAGTCATCCCTTCCTTAAATCCCTTGCAACTGTCTCATAGATTTGCCTTTTCTAGAAAGTTATATAGTTAGAATCATACAGCATGTTGCATTTTCAGACTGGTTTATTTCACTTAGCAAAATACATTTAAGTTTCCTCCATAGCATTTTGTGGCTTGATAGCGCATTTATTTTCATTGCTGAGCAATCGCCCATTGTATGGAGGTACTGCAGATTTTGTTGCTTTCTAATACAATGTGTAACTCTATTCACTCATTTTCTATGATGGAAATGTAGGCTGCTTTTTTTTTTTTCTTTAACTCTTCCTTGGTGCCCCTTCCTGAGGGAGGAGCATCTATACTTCCCACTCTATTCATGTCACGTGGCAAAGCTTGACATCTTTTGGCCAATGAAATGTGAAGATGTTTCAAGAACTATTACATGTTTCTGTCTTTGTATCAGCTGTATGACTGGCATGTCTTACCTGGAGGCTGCCCCTTTAGCTGGGTCCAAGAGTGAAGACAACTTATAGATAAATGAGAGAAAGAAACCTTTGTGATTGTAAGCAACTGAAATTTAGTGGTTCTTTGTTACATGTATAACAAAAACAAAAGCTGACAAATACATCCTCAACTTTTCTTTTCTACTCCAATGTCTTTTCCCCTCATCTTAGATTTTATTAGTCATTTGCAAAGCTGTGTCTGTGATTCATTCAGTAGGGGAAAACACTGAGAGGATTTGCTTCCATTTAATATTTTGTTATTTAATTTTATATTATTACATGTTTATTTTAAAAATTTTTTAATGTTTATTTATTTTTGAGAGAGAGACTGAGTGTGAGCAAGGGAGGGGCAGAGAGAGAGGGAGACATAGAGTCTGAAGTAGGTTTCAGGCTCTGAGCTGTAAGCACAGAGCCCGACATGGGGCTTGAACTCACAAACTGTGAAATCATGACCTGAGCCACAGTCGGACACTTAACCCACTGAGCCACCCAGGAGCCCCGGTTATTACATGTTTATGACAAAATCTTGTAAATTCTAAATCTATGCTTATTAATTTTGGGGGAGATGGTGGGTAATAGATTGCTTAAAGTTGCACTAATACAGTAGCTACTAGTCACATTTACACACATTTACACACAATTACAATTAAATTAGATTAAATTGAAAACTCATTTCCTCATACCAATATCCATATTTCAAATGCTCAATAGCCATATGTGGTCACTGGCTACCATATTGGAGAGTACAAATATATATTTCTATCACTGAAAAAAGGAAAGGTCTATTGGACAGTGGTGTTTTAGAAAATTTGTTGAGAGCTACATATGCAAATTTGAGGCCTGCATAGAGTCCATGAGCCTACTATGGATCTCAGGTAAATCCCTTCCTATAGTTAGTATGTCCTACCTTATTTTGGGGTCAGTGTCTGACCTTGAATTAACTGAAAAAGTTACAAGTCTACAAAATTCTGTGACTGCCTGGATCTTGACTGTGGGTCCTAGACCCGTTAATCCATGTAATGTCAAGCAGCCATGACAGGAGAAAAGCTAGTTTTAAAAAATATGCTTTAGTACCATTGGCTCAGGAATGCTGTATCTTAAAAGTAGCCATTATAAATGCAAGGCATGAAGGCAGGTACATTTACAGAAGAGGTTGCCTCTATCTTTTCTTACCACTAGAGGAGTGGATTGTGCGGGAGGGGTAGAAGGCAGGGGGAGACATTTTTCCGTGAAAATTGACATGTAAAAATAATATCAGCAATAGTTTATGCCTAGTAGTCCTCAAATACTTGAAATCTTCCCCCCCTCCTTAATTCTTGCAAAGAGAAGATGATTATTTCCTTTTTTAGGCTGGCAAACCCAATCTCCTATAAATAAATTGCCCAAGATCAAACAACCCATAAATGACTAAATCAGAACTTTAATTTGGCCTAGTACTATCCCTTACGCTACCTTCCCAATTTGTTCTTACTTTCCTGCATGTTGGTAGATGTGTGGTGAACGGTGAAGGCTGTTTGGGTGCTCCTAATAGCCCTGCACGCGTACCGGAGCCATCCAGATCCAGACTTGTAAGCGAGGTCTCCAGTGCCTACCAATAGCAGAAGCTCAGGCTCTGGGACCACAACATGAATGGTTGTTCACCTGAAAATTACAGCACAGTTGTGGATAAGAGAAAAGGTAAGGGGAAGAAGGCTCAAAGAAAGCAGTGAAAAAGTGTCCTGGTGATCGAAGGAGAGGTAGTTTGTCTAACGTGAGGCCTTTTGCCTTGCAGAGGGGAACCCAGAAATACTTAGATGTTTCCTTTTTTTTTTTTTTTTAATGTAATAGGAAAAAGAAATAATCTGTGCTAAGTAGAGTAGAAGACCAGGTTTGAGGGGAGCCTGAGTAGCTGGATGGGTTAGCGTCAGACTCTTGATTTTGGCTCAGGTCATGATCTCTAGGTTCTGTGGGATCAAACCCCACCTGGGGCTCCATCCTGACAGGGTGTGGAGCCTACTTCTGATTCTCTCTCTCTCTCTCTCTCTCTCTCTCTCCCCTCCCCTTCTCACGCTTGTGCTCCCTCAAAATAAATAAACTTAACTTTTTAAATAAAAAAATAAGTATATAAAAAGAAGACAAAGTTTAATTAAGGCGAGGTCCAGGAAATTATTACAGATTGCAAAAAAAACCTCCAACACTCAACCCCACGCACCGAAAATAGCGTCACTTATGTGTGAATTGCAGCAATTACCAAACCCCAACACGAAAACTGCATATATGTGTTTCACAAAATTGATCTGCGGTTTAAAGGCAGCTGAAAAATTTTGCCCAAATCGGAGAGGCTGGTGAACCTGGCGGGGGACCTAAAGCTGAGGTGGTTTCGAAGAGCCTGGGATTGGGGCTCTCGGCTGAGAGAGGACCCCATCCTGCTCTGAGTTCCCCTTGATCTGACAGTACGGGTGATTGCCAAGGGTTACCTGCCGCCTGGGTGGGAGAAGCGAGGGAGGCCGAGCGCTGCTGGGCACTAATGCTGGGAGCTGCCGGGTGCGGAGCACACACAGGCAGGGCGCCTGGGGGACTGAACGAGGAAGGCGGTGCCCAGGGCGGAGCTCACCTGCCCCAAAGCGGACCTGCGTTGTCTCGGACTCTGAAGTTAGAGTATGTAAGATACAATGCCCTGGTAGGGGAATCAGGTATCTTACGGACAGCTCGGGACCTTCGAGCCACAGGGCCTTGGATCCTAGTGCACATTTCTCTCTTTCCAAATTGTTTCCGTCTCCTGAGCCTCAGTTTTCTCGGAGATGGTCATGATTTCAGTCTACAGCCCGCAGAGGGCACTCGGTCAGTCAACGCGGCTCAAAGTCCCGCCGCCCTGATCTGAGCGCGGTCACGGTCTCTCCCCGGAGGGCAGGTGTGGTTTTGCGGCTGTGGGATAACGCAGACCAGGACAGAAGGGCCTTCTCGAAGGCGTAGAGACTTTGAAGATGGTGGAATTCTCAGAGGCTTCCCTTCTCTTCCCCTATCCCCTCTTCCAGATTCCCTCCGCTCGACACCCCAACTAGCTGGTCCCTCGGTGTCCCGGGCGCCCCCCAGCCCTCCGTTTCCAGTCCCAGCCGTGCCAGCAGCACGTGGCTGCGCAGACTGCCAGAGACACTCGCAACTCGGAGCCTGGCGGGCCTGGGGACTTTCCAGGGCCCCTAGATGGCAGGGTAGACGGCGGAATGACCGACGGTGGGAAATGTTCGGAGGCTAGAGGAAACAGCGGGCGGCAGCGTAGGCGGCCGAGG
>NW_027527569.1:4165749-4189813 GCF_008692635.1 Crocuta crocuta
GGAGGGCGGTGAGATGTGGCTCTTCGTTCCCTGCCGGCGCCGGGGACCGTCGTTAGACGATTGTCAGAGAGCCCAGAGATCGTTTAGGAGTCGAGTTGTGGATGTTACCAAGGTCGTTTGGTGAGTGCGCGCGAAACTCCGGCCCTTCGGAGTCCCGCTAAGAGCGTCTCGTCGGGTGCCTGCCTACGTTACATCCTTCGCGCGGTGGGGGCCTTAACTTAGCGGCCCTCAGGATTTCCTGCAACTCTAAGCTATACATTGATAACAGCCTTTTTCCGGCGGTGACGACCTCCGCACGAGAACATGCCCAGCGCCTGGTGCAGAGCCCCAGCTGCTGCTTCGTGGACGTGAAGTGCCTGGGGTCCTACAAAATCGCCACTGTGTTCAGCCGTGCGCAGACGGTGATACTGTGCGTGGGCTTCCCCACCGTCCTGTGCCGTCCGAAGGGAGGAAAATTAAGGCTCACGGAAGGATGCTCCTTCGGACGCAAGCAGCACTAAAAGCACCCTGAATCCATATGAGTGGGAAACTATCCCAATAAACAGATTTTGGCTCAAAATACAAACCAAACCAAACCAAACCAAACCAAACCAAACCAAACCAAAACTATACATTGTTACAGCCTGAGTGGACTCTGACCCTGAGTGCTCCGTTCCTTCGTAACCTAAGCCTCATAACTGATCTTTTCTGCCGGCTGCCCCTGGCGGTGGTTTAGCGTCCCCTTCCGTTCACAGGCCAGAATGGCAGCGAACTGCTGACAGTATTCCGGAGGTGCTTCGATGTCTTAATCGTGGTGAATGACGTCTAGGGATGTGGAGTACTGATCTTCATTATTGATGGCCCTTTTACCAGTACCTTGCGATGCTCCTGATTACGACAGTGGCTTCTGAGCCTCGGATCCGCCAAAATCGAGGTGAATAGCTTCAGGGGCCCTGGTGCGGAAAGCTTCATTTTGCCCAGGGATCTGGGGAAGTGGGTTTCGCTTTCCACATCTTTCTGGCTCACTCCAGTTCTTTAGTGTAAGGGACAGCTCTGAAAGCAATCACTAAATCTAAATATCCCTGGGTGTGGGTTCTGGCGTCTGAGTAGGAAGAATGAGATGCAGTTGGGAAGGAGCCTGTGGTTAGACTGAAATGTGGAAAATCTAGGATATCTGTGCACACCAGGGTTAAAAGTCCCCAGTGAGTTCTTCGGTCAGGTCCTTCAGGGGACTGGCTTCTGCAAATCTCTTTTGTGGATATACTAGGTACACTAGGTCAGCAGATTTCAAAATGGCAGTCCAATGTCTGTCCACAGGGTCTGTGTCACCTGGAACGTGTAAAAAATGTAAACTCTGGTGCCCATCCCATGCCCACAGGATCAGACATTTTGGAAGTGGAGCTCAGTAACTTGTGTTTTAGCAAGCCTCCAGGTGATTCTGATGCATGCCAAAGTTTGAGAACCACTGCTCTGAGGTCATCGCCACAAAATATGCTCTGACCAGCTGCTTTCTTTTCAGCCAGAGTTCCGACCAGATGGCTGCTAAATTCTGCAGGGACCTCTGGGCACTCAGCTTAAGGCTGGGGCCTGTCTGGAATTCTTTATCCAGATGATGTGCTTCTGGCTGACCTCAGGACAGGGATGACGTTGCTTGCAGAAGAAGAGCTGGCCAAGCGATAGGAGGCCAAGGCTCCATCCAGGTTTGTTTTGTGCCTTGAAAGACAGGGATGAGGATGGGTGTGGGGACATCTGTTCTTAATTGTGTCAAGTTCAAGTTTTTGCTATCTCGAGCTTTTAAGAGCCATTTAAATGGTTTTATAATAAATAATCTTCATTGTCTTTGTGTTAATCGGTGTTCCTTCCAGATTAAGATGGGGGAAAGACAAAAATTTTCAAATAATGGTTTCAGTTTCTCAGTTTTGGGGGCCATGTGAAAAATTTTTTTGGAGCAGTTCCCCAATGCCCCCCTGCTCTAGAATCAGTTTCTTCTTTCTTGCCTGGGTCTCTACCAGTAAGAGTGGAGAATTTAAAGGAAGGAGTTGTCTGTTGGGAATACTGCCCAGCATTCTGGTCAGATGAGGGCTGAGAACTTCTCCTTGATTTGTGTGCACAGGGCTTTCTGCTAGCTTTTGTAGCAGTTGCTGCTCTGAGGTTCCTAGAAACTGGGTTGGAATGAGTTGAAGGACATACATGAAAATGCACATGAAGTATGTCTAGTAGACTCTTTTGGTAAGTGGAACTGCTGAAGCTTCTGGATAGTAAACCTGGAGCTTTTGTTGAGATGGGGAACAAAGAAATAGTTGGCGGTGGAGAAGGAGCTTGTCATTTGCTGTAGAGAAGAGCAGAATGTTGAGTCAGGATAGGGATGACGGAGTGGGAGGGCGGGGCTAACAATCTAGAGGCAGAAAGGGATAATTGAGGCCTTCAAGTGCTTGTGAAAGCAACAGGGATGTTACCTAGAGCCTGGTGGAGGGACCAGGTCCTGTGAGGTGGAGGAACATATGTAACAGGAGGCCAGAAGGGTGAGGATTCAGGGAGCTTTGTGGAGAGATTCATTCTGCCTAAAAAGAAAGAACATTCTTACATATACCTGATTGATATCTGATTATTTATTTTATGACTATTAACATTTCTCTAACAAAACTAAACACTTACATGCTACTTCATAACTAATAGCCCAATATGTATGTATTTACAAATGCAATTTGCTCAAAATTTAAAATGATTAGATATTTTGAATGAAACTTCTAAAATGTAATTAAGTCACAAATCTAATATTTTAGATTCTCTTAAAATGCTAAAAGCTTTAAAAAGGAGCCAAAGGTCTTCAAAATACATTGGCTAACATTTGAGAGTTTAAGTGCTAGATATGTTCTGTTTTAGATGTGTGATCTTATTCAATGTTCAAAACAGCCCATAAGATGGGTTCTTTGGTCATTCCCTTGGAACTTAGACACCGAGAAACTAATCAACGTGGCCATGCACACACAGCCAGTGAGTGGCAGAGCTAGAATTGGAATCTAGGCTCTTATGTTGTCTTGTCCTTCTATTACAGTGAGTCCAAAACAGATTATAACAGCTTCATTAAAACCAGTTAGAGAAATGCTAGTATCAAGACTTTAGTTTCTTCATTATCTCTATACTTATTTTAATACCTGAGTGGAACACAAGTTATAATATGACATATTATATATGATATATTCCCAGAATTGCAATAATATTACCAGGAAATAAGCTTATGCTTTCTTTGGCTTTCGGTAAATTTTTAAGATCCCAAAAGGAAAATAAAACCCTCTCAGATCAGACATATTGGTAGCTGATGGATTCTGGAAGGAAACTGGACCTTGTTTCATAGGGTAGTTCTGTGAAACCGGAATCCATCATTAGGCTGAGTGGGGTTTTTTTGGTTTGGTTTTTTTTTGTTTGTTTTTTAAAGAAGGATTTATGCCCAGCATGGAGCCCAATTCAGGGCTTGAACTCATCAACCTGAGATCAAAACCTGAGCTGAGATCAAGAGTCTATGCTCAACTGACTGAGCCACCAAAGTGCCTCTAGGCTAAGTGCTATTTTATAGTCAAGTGTAGCAACCACTCATTAAGTCTCATTTTACTTAAAATGTTAATTCCAAGGGGTGCCTGGCTGGCTCATTTGGTAGAGCACGTTACTCTTGATCTTGGGGTGGTGAGTTTGAGTCTAGTATTGGGTGTAGAGTTTACTTAAAAACAATTTAGTCTCAAAAATATGTAATGCATGTACACAGTAGGAAACCTGTATTTTAAAATTTTAGCTAATTTTAGACTTACAAAAGAATTGCAGAAATAGTACAGAGTTCTGGTATATCCTTCACTGAACTTAAGTTCAGTGAACATTTTGTATAACAGAACATTTTTCAAAACTAAGAAATCATTTCGATTGCTACTGTTGTTCCAGTGATGCGGTTTTTTTCCTTAAAGATTTAAAATTTTTTAAAGATTTTAAAAAATGTTTATTTATTTTTGAGAGAGAGAGCATGAGCAGGGAAGGGACAGAGAGAGGTGGGGACAGAGGATCCAAAGCTGACTGCGGGCCCACAGCAGTGAGCCCTTGGGGCTTAAACCCTGGAACTGCAAGATCACCCTCAAGTTTTTTAATTTTTTTTTAATTTTTAAATGTTTTTAAAAAATTTATTTGTGAGAGACAGAGAGACACAGCGTGAACATGGGAGGGTCGGAAAGAGAGGGAGACACAGAATCTGAAGCAGGCTCCAGCCTCTGAGCTAGCTGTCAGCACAGAGCCCGACGAGGGTCTCGAACCCACGAGCTGTGAGATAACGACCTGAGCCCAAGTCGGATGCCCAACCGACTGAGCCACCAAGGCGCCCCAAAATTTTAAATTTTAAGTAATGTCTACACCCAGAGTGGGGTTTGAACTTATATCCCCAAGATAAAGAGTCACATGCTCTACTGATGAGCCAGCCAGGCGCCCCCCACTAATGTAGTTTTTCTGTTTGAAGATCCAGTTTAGGATCCCACATCATATTTAGTTGTCGTATCTCTTTTGTTTCTACCCATCTTTGACAGTTTCCCAGTCTTCCCTTGTCTTTCATGACCATGACACTTTGGAAGAATACCAGTCAATTATTTTGTAAAGTGTCCCTTTGTTTGAATTTGTATGATTTTTTTTATGATTAGCTGGTTGGGCATTATTGGGAAGGATGCCACAGAGATGATGTGACCATGTTTCCTTCTCATTACATCTTAATCAGGGATGTATAATGCTAGTATGTGCTACTCCAATGTCAGTCTTGATCACTTGGCTAAAAAATCACTTACTTACTACTGTAAACTTACTATTTTTCCATTTGTGATTGCTAAATATTTGGGGGGAGATACACGGAGACTGTATAAATATCTTGTTTCTTATTAAACCTTCTCTTACTAGCTTTAGCATCCATTGGTAGGTCTTATCAGAGACAATGATTACTGTGCTGTCTTAGTGATTTCTTATTTCTCTCATATTATCTACATTTATTAATTGGAATCTTTACGAAAAGTTGTTTCTCTTCTATTTATTCATTTATATTAGTATGGACTGTGGATTTATTTATTTTTATATTTTCCTTCTTTTCTTTTATAGTTTATTGTCAAGTTGGTTTCCATATAACATCCAGTGTGTACTGTGGATTTAAAACGATTCTTTGGGAGGGGAGGTGGTGCAGGGAAAAAATTCTTTGGGGTATGACTCAATACTGTCATTATTTTTTTTGTTCAAGTTGACCCAATTTTGGCCCTTTCTTTTGGGTTGGGCATTTTTCCAGGTTGGCTTCTACCTACAGTGTGTTATTTTCAATATGTATCCATCCTTGGGAGCGCCTGGGTGGCTTAGTCGGTCAAGTGTCTGACTTTGACTTGGGTCATGATCTCTCACTTCGTGAGTTCAAGCCCCACATTGGGCTCTATGCCGACAGCTCAGAGCCTGGAGCCTGCTTCAGACTCTGTCTCCCTGTCTTTCTCTGACCCTCCCCTGCTCCTGTACTCACTCTCTCTCTCAAAAAAAAAAAAAAAAAAGGTATCCATCCTTTTATTTAAGTACTTCCTTACTTTTTGGCACCACATGGTGCTAAAATGTTTAAATAAATATTATATGTTTGTATATGCATATTTTATATATGCACATATACATTTTATTTAGTAAGTGGCAACACATTTCCTACGTTGATCTGTATAATTTAAACATAATTTTATCTTGGAAATTTCCCCATATTAGTACATATAGAAATAAACCATTTAAAAATGTTAAATAGGGGCGCTTGGGTGGTTTAGTTCATTGAGCTTCCGGCTCTTGATTTCAGCTCAGGTCATTATCCCTGCATCGTTGGGTGCTGAGCTTGGAGCCTGCTTAAGATTCTCTTGCTCTCCCTCTGCCACTTTCGCCCACTTGTGCATGCTTGCTCTCTAAAATACAAAAAGAAGAAAAAAATGCTAAGTCATATTTTAGTATATAGATGTTATAGTATGACATTAAAATAAGATGACTTATTTTGCTGGTCTCAGTTGATGGACATTTATTTAACTTTTAGCCTTCTGCTATGATAAGCCATCATATATGAGAGAGGATTTGTAGCATGCATTCCTAGAAAAATGCTTTTTTTTGATATTTTGTCATTTCCAGAAATATTTAAATTTTTATTGTGAAATACAGTAAAACCTTGGTTTGCAAGCATAATTCATTTCAGAAACATGCTTATAATCTAAAGCACTTGTATATCAAAGCGAATTTCAAGAACCATTGGCTCAGTTGTGATCATGTGACATTTGGCATCAGGTACTACTTGTATTGTGAGACATTGCTTGTTTATCAAATTAAAATTTGTTAGAAATGTCTCAGAACAAGTTACTCGCAATCCAAGGTTTTACTGTATGTAAGTAGGAAAGTGTGCAAAACACAAATAAATGTAAAGGTCAATGAATTATCACAACGTGACCACCCATGTGCTAGATATCTAAGTTAAAAAAAATAGACCATTGTCAACAGGCACCTTAGAAATCCCTCTTGTGCCTTTCCCAGTCCCTCTCCTTCTTAACAAAAGTTCTTGTATGGTAATCATTTCCTTGTCTTTGTAATTATATCACCTAAACATTCATTCCTAAACATTATACTTAAGTTTTTCTTTTTTAATGGTTGTTAAAGTAAAAGAATACATATTGTTTGCTTCCATGACTAGCTTTATTTATTCAATAGCATAAGATTTCTGCATTTTGTTACCTATAGCTGTTTCATTTATTTTCCTTGTTTTATAATATTCCATTATATAAATATATCAGAATTCATTTATCCATTCAAACATTGAGGGGTTTAGGGGGTGTTTTCAGTTTGGGGCTATCTATTGTAATGAATGCTATAATAAACATTCTTCTTTGTTTCGGTATTTTCCAGCTAAGGCTGCCAGAACAAAATACCAGACTGAGTGTTCAACAACAGAAATTCATTTTCTCACGGTTTTGGAGACTAGAAGCCCAAGATCCAAGGGTTGGTTTTTGGTGAGGCCTTGGCTTGCAGATGGCTGCGCACTCATTGTGTCCCACATGGTCTTTCCTCTGAGGGTGCGGAGAGAGAGAGCAAGAGTGAGTGCATGCTCTGGAGCTGTGGTGTCTTTCTTTTCTTATGAGGATATCAGTCCTATCAGATCTTATGACCTCCTGTAACCTTAATTAGGTCCTACTCCAGATAATCACAATGGGTTAAGGCCTTACCATATGAACTTGCGGGAGGGACACAATTCAGTCTGTAATAGTCTCCCAGTGTATGTACACATGCAAATCTTTTGGGTGTAGACATATAGAGCTAGCTAGGGGCTTGTCCCAGTTGGGTATACCTAGGAGTAGAATTGCTGAGTCATAGTATATTTGTTTTTTGAAACTTAATAGATGATGCCAAAGTATTTTCTAAACTTGTCATTTTTTTAAAGTTTATTTATCTATTTTGAGAGAGACAGAGACAGTATGAGTAGGGGAGGGACAGAGAGAGCGAATCCCAAGAAGGCTCCACACTGTCATCGCAGAGCCTGATGCGGGGCTCAAACTCACAAACTGTGAGATTGTGATCTGAGCTGAAACTGAGAGTCGGACGCTTAACTGACTGAGCCATCCAGGCTCCCCTCTAAACTTGTGATTTACACTTTTCCTAACATAGTATGTGAGAGTTCATGTTGTTCAGCATCTTTGCCTCTACTTGGTATTTTCAGTCTTAAATGTAACTATTCCTATGGGAAACCAATGGGGCCTCACAGTTGTTTTATTTCATAGTTCCCTGAATAAAATTGAAGACCTTTCATAGTTTTATTTTGTTGTGAAGTGCCTGTTTGTCTCTTTCCCACTTTGTGATCAGGTTAGCTGTATTTTTCTTACTGATTTGTTGGAGCTCTGTATATATCCTGGATATGAGCCCTTTGTTCATCATATGTGTTATAAATATCTCCTCTGTTCTGTGGTTTGCCTTTTTGCTTTTATAATGGTATCATTTGAAGATATTTTAAAATTTTAATGCCCTGAAGGCATTCCCTTGTGGTTGGTGCTTTTTGTGTCCTGTTTAATCAAGTTCTCCTGTCCTTGAGGTCAGAAGGCCCTATTTGTCTTCCAGAAAATTTATTGTTTTGCCTTTTGCATTTAATCTGTAATTTATCTATGGTTTATTTTTTAATTGAAAAATTTATTGAGATAATTGTAGATTCACATGCAGTTTCAAGAAGTAATACAGAAAGATTCTTTGTACACTTTACCGATTTCCCATCATGGTAATATTTTGAAAAACTGTAGTAAAATGTCACAACCAGGATATTGATACCGACCTATTCCCCAGTTTTATTTGCGCTTGTTTGTGTGTGTGTATGTGTGTGTGAATTCAGGTCTATACAGTTCTTTTGACCTATAGGTTTGTGCATTCACCACTGCTGTCCAGGTACTGAACAGCTCCAATACCATAAGGATCCCTCATGTTGTGCTTTTTACAATCACAACCACCTCTCTCCCCCCTCGTCCCAGTTGTTTTTTGTGTATAGTTTGAGCTAGGATCACACTTTTCTTTTCATTTCCTTTTTACTTATTTATTTTTTAAAGTTTTATTTATTTAAGTAATTTCTACATCCCTTGAAGGCCTCAAAGTCGTAACCCTGAGATCAAGAGTCACGTGCTCTTCTGACTGAGCTAGGCAGGATCTCCCTTTTAAATGATATGTATTCAGTTGCCCTGCCATCGTTTATGTGAAAGATTATCCTTTCCCCACTTCTCCAAAGTGCCTTTTCTGCTATAAATCAAGTCTCCATTTGTTCATGATTCTATTTTAGGGTTCTTTGCCTTTTTCATTGGTGTATTTGTCTATTCTCACACTAAAACCACACTGTCTTAATTGTTGCAGTTTTAAAAATGTCTGAAAAGAAAAAAATCTAAAAGGGTCTAAATATGCAGCAGAAGAGCTCCACCTTGGAGTGCCTGGGTGGCTCAGTTGGTTGAGTGTCCAACCCTTGATTTCTGCTCATGTCGTGATCTCCTGGTTGCTGGGATGGAGCCCGCCTGGGGCGCTGCACTGGCATTGCCGAGTCGGCTTGAGAGCCTCTCTCTGCCTCTCTCCTCTCCTTCTCTGCACTTCTCTCTCTCAAATAAACTTAAAAAAAAAAAAAAAAGCTCTGCTTTCTTATTTTTCTTCTACAGGAGCGTCTTGCTCTTCTTAATCCTTTGCATTTCTAAATACTTTGAGTATTAGCTTGTCATTGTCCACAGACAGACCCTACTCGGGTTTTGAGCGATATTGCATGATCATTTATCTCAAATGGCACTCCCAGTTGCCTTGGATCTATCTGGTACATTCTATTCTCTCCAGAACTAATTTTCACCTCTTTTTTTTTTTTAATTGTTTAAAAATGTTTTATTTATTTCTAGGAGAGAGAGAGAGAGACAGCGTGAGCAGGGGAGGGTCAGAGAGAGAGGGAGTCACAGACTCTGAAACAGGCTCCAGGCTCTGAGCCGGCAGTCAGCACAGAGCCCGACGCGGGGCTCGAACCCACGAACCGCGAGATCATGACCTAAGCGAAAGTCGGACGCTTAACCGACTAAGCCACCCAGGCGCCCCTTCACCTCTTTTTTTAAATGTTTATTTATTTTTGAGAGAGAGAAAGAGAGAATGAGGGAGGGAGGGGAAGAGACAGAGGGAAATATAGAATCTGAAGCAGGTTCCAGGCTCTGAACTGTCAGCACAGAGTCCAATGTGGGGCCCAAACCCACAAACTGCAAGATCATGACCTGAACCAAAGTTGGTTGCTTAACCAACTGAGCCACCCAGGTGCCCCTCACCTCTTTTTTTTTTAATGGTTGGCCTATGTCCTTGCCTAATCGTCCTCAGGATAGAAGTCATCAATCCACATTTCTTTCTTTCTTTCTTTATTTAATTTTTTTTAATCCACATTTCTTTTATCCTCTTTCTACCAACTCTTTAGTCAGTGAGGTAAAGCCTTAAGATTAATGATACCTTATTCTATAAGAAATATAGTGGATAAATATAGTGAAAAAAAAACCATAGTGAATTCACACCTAAATTATTTTTTCTAGTTCTAGTACAAAAAGTGGCTCAAGAGCAGCAGCTGCATTTGTTCCCCATCAGTGTTCTTAGGATCATCTACCCTCCAGTGTTTGGTCTCTAATGTTCTTCTAGAAGGAGCCAGGACACAAGGAGAGTGGATGCTTGTAAAACTTTGACTCGGTTACATCCTGCCATAAAGTAAGGAGTGAAAAAGCCTAGCAGACGATGTCAAGTTTTGACTCCCCCATTTTTGCCTGGAATTGTGTGGTACGGACTTGGTAACCAGTTATCTCTGGCAGATCTGAAGCTGTGAGTGACTGTCAGTGAGTGTCAGGAACCCTGGGTGGTCTTGCCTTAGCGTGTGTTGCACTTTGAGTTCCTGGGAAGCAAGTTTTTGAAGCCTGTCCGTGTGCAGGGTGCTCATTAGGGATCAATGGCTGTGGAGGGGAGGGAAAGGAAGCCGGATTGGGCAGAGGGGGAAGTGAGCTAAGATGCAGGCCCAAGGAACGCCTCATCTGGATCTCTGGGGCAGGGGATCTCTGAAGCAGGAATAGGCCTTAAGTTGTCCTGAGCTGGGGTAAGAGGGCCAAGACTTTGTATCACCACACTGATCAGTGATTGGATGTGGGCTGCTCCAGGAAGGGAGTATGACCGGGGGTGAAGTAGCTCTCTTCAGATAAGGCAATTCTGAAGCCTCAGAGGATTCACAGGAATCTGGAAACTCAAAGATTTTCAGGGGCATCAATCCAGATGTCCTATCCTATGTATCAGGGTCCCTCCCATTCTTTTTCAGCCTAAATTCTCTGAAGCAAATGGCCTCTTTTTACCCTTAAAGAACTAGCCAGGAATGTAATTAAGATAAGATTTCATTCCATCTGGTGGCTAACTTTGGCATCAGGTCTGGGAACTAGGAATTGACCAAATTTGGAAATGTCATAATTCTTTAAAAATTAATAATAGGATAATGATAGGAAGAACTTGTAATAAGCACGCAAAAGGGCATAGAAGCCAAACTATTAGGGTCAATGTACAGCCTTTGTCAGGGCTTGTGGGTTGTTGCTAAGACTTTAAAAGAAATCAGTAATAAGTAACCAGTTGCCTTTCTATGGCAAAATGAGCCCTGTGGAAATTTGCAGAGTGTGGGATATTTACAACGCAGCTGCAGTCCCTTCATAGGTAGTCTTTGATAGGAAGGCTTCCAGTAATAGAGGAGCCTGATATCCCAAGAGAAAGGGCAGCTAAGAGCAGATCTGAAGTCTGACATCTAAGCCCGACAGAGGAGGCTGCTGCCATTGGGCAGTTATTCCAGAGCTCTAGAGAGGGGTCCTTGAGTGGAGGGAGGTGGGGGGGGAGAAGTTGTGGATCCCTCCTTGTACTGCAGTTATCTAAAAGAATGAAAATGAATTGAGGTAAACGTTCAACTCCAAAAATAAGAGAAAACTATAATCTTAAGGAAACAAAGCAAAAAAAAAAAAAAAAAAAAAGATTAAGGCAGAGACCAAAGGAAAATGAAACACAAACAAAATAGAAATAACAAAACCAAATGCTGGTTTTTAAAAAAGATTAGTAAGATGTGAATCCATAGTGATGCAAATAAATGATTGAATAAATAAATGAGGAAGCATAGACAAGTCTGTGCAGAATTCCAAATAGTTTATATAGATACTAGGCCTCGAGGAAGTCGAGCCTAACTCCTTCCTCTGCTTTTTTTTTTTTTGATATTTATTTATTTATTTTTAGAGAGAGTGAGAGAGAGAGAGCAGGGGAGGGGCAGAGAGAGAGGGAGTCAGTACAGATCCTGATATGGGGCTTGAGCCCACAAACCGTGAGAGCATAACCTGAGCTGAAATCGAGTGGACGTTCAGCTGACTAAGCCAACAGGAGCCCCTCCTTGCTTTTTAGTTGTGAACTACACATGGTGTCTTCCTTCCAAGGGTACAGTAGAGGAAGAGGTGTATGTGTAACTTTACAGTGGAGAAGCCTGTCAAAGACTACCTCAGCTAGATGATCAAGGTCAACATCAAGAGTGAAATCGTTTCATAATATGTACCTTTGATACAGTGTGATGAAGTGGCAGGTTACCTCTGTGGTCTTCCCCCAAGCCCATAACTCCAGTCTAATTTTGAGAAAAAAAGTCAGACAAATTACAATAAAGGGGCATCTAATAATATAGCTGACCAGTACTCCTCAAAATTATCAAGGTAATTAAAAGCAAAGAAAGTATGCAAAGCTTTAACAGCCAAGAGGAGCCTAAGGTGAGATGAAAGCTACATGTAATGTGGGATCCTGGAACATAAAAAAGACATTAGGTAAAAACTAAGGTGGTCAGAATGAGGTATGGACTTCAGTTAATAGTAATATATCAATATTGGTACATCAATTGTGTTAAAAAATAAACTGAAGCGTACTAAAATTTTAATAGTTATTTAAGTAAAAATCTATTCAAATAAGGTAGTATCCAATCTAGCAGATAAAAAGGAGCTCTATGGAGCTGTACAAAGTGAAAGACTTTTATAGGCAAAAGAGAAGAGAAGCAAGGAAGTTATACTAGGCAAAAAAGCAAGCTGGTTATTGCACAATCTTTTTTTTTTTTAATGTTTTATTTATTTCTAGGAGAGAGAGAGAGAGCGAGCGTGAGCAGGGGAGGGTCAGAGAGAGAGAGTCACAGACTCTGAAACAGGCTCCAGGCTCCGAGCTGGCAGTCAGCACAGAGCCCGACGCGGGGCTCGAACCCACGAATCGTGAGATCATGACCTAAGCGAAAGTCGGACGCTTAACCGACTAAGCTACCCAGGTGCCCCTATTGCACAGTTAATCTTTTAAGAGATAGACAGGCGTCTATCGGATTATTTAGTGCTGACCAGGCGATTCCTGACTAATTGATTTATGACTCTATTTCTGGGAGAGCTGAAACTGTAATTAAATTTAGTTTGAGATTGGTGATGTGGTGCTTAGCATAAACAACTCCATTTTGGGCCTGTTGTTTTGTTTTTAACAATTAAAATAAATGTATATATCATTATAAGATGTTAATAGGGGAAGCTGGGTGTGGGGTAAATGGGTATTCTTTGTATTTTCACGATTTTTCTGTAAATCGAAAGCTATTCTAAAAAAATTAAGTTTATATTAAAAAAATTAGTAGGAAGAATTCTGGCAAGTCTTACCAAGAAACAGAGAAGATACTGAATCTAGTATGAAAAGGGGTAACTATTGACAAGTACCACAGGTATTAAAAAAAAATTAGACCAACTTTCCAGGAAGCATGGGCCTCTGCGCTACCCCACGGCTGCCGTGGGCCTCAGTAAGGGACGCAGTGACCGAAACATGAAGCTAGCTGAGGACAGCCACCACTGCCATGGGGGCCTCACCAAGCACATCAAGTTCTTGGGACCCAATCTGGGAGGTGTGCAGCTTCGCCACATACAGTTGGCTCACCATGGAGCTAAGGACAACCAGGCCCAGAGGTTCATCAAGAAAACGGTGGAGACACACATCTGCCAAGAGGAATAGAGGGGAGCTGAGCACCGTCTTGGCTGCCATGAGCAAAGCAGCTGCCAAGGACTGAACCCTGAGTTCTCTCCCACCTCTGTGCATAATAAAACCTTTCCAGGAGAAAAACAATTAGATGATGCAGAAATCTTTTTTTTTCTTTTTTAATAAGCTTATTGATTTTGAGGGCAAGAGAGAGTGAGGGGGTGGGGTGTGTGTGGGGCAGAGAGAGAGAGAGAGAGAGAGAGAATCGTAAGTAGGCTCTGCACTGTTAGTACAGAGTCTCATTTGGGGCTCAAACCCATGAAACTCAAGATCATGACCTGAGCTGAAACCAGGAGGAGGAGGAGGAGGCTTAACCGACTGAGCCACCCAGGCGACCCTAGACCAGGCAGAAATCTTAATTAGCAATGGCATCCAGACCCTGTAAGAACTTTAAAGGGCTGAGAGATAATAGTAGTCAACTGAAGACTATCTAGCAAAAGTCTCCTTTTAAGAACACTAGTGGAATGAAGGTTATTTTCTGGGGGAAAAATAAGAGTTCACCCTCATAAATGGAATATTTAGTTATTTATTTACTTACAACCACCACATTTATTTTTATTAATCAATAAGCAAACAAATATACAATGAGATGGGTAGGGAGGACCCAAAATGCTTTTTTTCTGAACTATTTTTAAAAAACCAACTAACTGGTATCCCTAGAAGCTACAGTTGCCCCTGGACAGGGATTTAATTTTCATGACATGCAAAACTGATTAGGTAGCGATCACTCTCTCGCCCTTCCCCAGAACACATTTACAAACTTCAATGGCGGCAAGTTCCATCTAATACTCTAAAAGCCATTTCTCATTTCATAATTTGCCAAAATCATATGTACAACTGCAAGAGGAAATAAACAGAACCCCGTCAGCATAAATAAGCCACAGTGGATTGTTAATTTTGGAGCGTCAATCGAGTATTAAGGCTAACTGATCCTTTAAACATTTTATGGCGGACAGCTGTCAGGCTTTCTCTGGAAAATACTTCCTAAACCTGAAAACCTATATCCTTGACGGGAGGGGCACTGATGCGGCGCCGCGTGAACCCGCACATCTCTTCAAGTGCACAAAGCGAGGCCACAACCCATCTTCGCTTCCTGCCGCTCTGCACGCGCTCTGACACACGTCACAGTATCCGGCGAAAGGTGGCTTCTGTTTTCCTTGGTGACGCTGAGCACCCGAACGTCGTGCGTTTCTCAGCTCTTCCACCAGGGTCAGCGGCTTTCCTTGAGGTCTGGGATTGTGCCCAGGACTCCAGTCCCTGGGGTGGACAACGTCTGACGAACAGCCTGGATGAAAGGCTGATTGGACAGCACCATCTTCCCGGTCTCCTCCACGCCACACACTCGGTGCCCGGGACCACGGCTGTACCCAAGGCCCTCAGCACCGGAAGTGCCGCTGCTCGAGGTCAAATCCACCGCGTGCTGCCTCGCTCTGCCCTCGTGTTTTCCGGGCCGAGGCTCTGACCCAATTCTGGACCAAACTCCCTGCGTGTGGGATGATAATGAGGACGTTGAATCCTATTCTCTCCCTGTCTGACTTCTGTGTAAAATCCATTGACAGGCACTCCAGAGGATTTTAAAATCTCACCGGCTTTCTGGATCAATGTTGTTTTCCCAACTCCTGGGGTCCCCCGTGAGGAACACAAACCGGGCCATTCCTAGGTGGACCGGGGTCAAGGTTGCATCGGGGTCCCTGAATGGAACTTTTAAAGGACATACTTTAGGAAAAAGAAAAATGTCCCCAAGCTGGAGGTTCCAGAGAAAATGGCGGATAGAACAGACCTATCTAATTTTACATCTAAAGCCACATTAGAGTCCAGTAAAAAGATTAGCTAAGCCAGTCCAACTTGTGCTTTCACTGCCTATCTTTGTGTCTCATGTCTTCGGGGATTTTGTACATATGATATTTGCTTTTCTGTTAATTTGTCTTATGTCACTTTTGTGACTGGAAAGAAACTAGAAGGTAATGGGAAAAGGTTTTAGTCCTTACAGTCCCTCACTTAGTCATGACCTAAGTGATAAGTTAATGTACAAATTTAAAGATGATTGTAATTCACAAATAAGAAATATAAATTGATATGTTTAATCTGTATTTATTGTAGGAGGGTAAATATCTGGGTATTATTTCTTCTATTAAGTATAGATAATGGCTATCAAATATAAATATGCACATTTTCTTTATAGAGGGAAGGGTGGATTTAGTAAACTGAATAGGCCAAAGGAATATGGAAAAAGTTGTAAGTATACCAAGAACAGGAAGGATAAGCAACAATGATGATCACCCACAAACGAACAAAACGGAGAGACAGTCTAACGGTGCCTCACAATAATAATGGATTAGTTACATGTGCTAAGAAAACATCTACCATGCAAATATGATAGAGAAGTTTTTAACTATTAATAGACCAGGTCAGAGCATCTGGGTGGTTCAGTCAGTTGAGCATCTGACTCTTTGCTTTGGCTCAGGTCATGATCTCACGGTTCGCGGGTTCAAGCCCTAAACTGGGCTCTGCAATGCCAGTGCAGAGCCTGCTTGGGATTCTCTTTCCCCTTCTCTCTACCCCTCCCCTGCTTTTGCTTGCTCTCTCTCAAAACAAATAAATAAAACTTAAAAAAAAAATAGGCCAGGGCAATACATAAATGACAAAGACAACAGAATTACAAAAACACTTATCAAGCAAAGCCTGCATCATGTAAGGGGAGAAACAGGAAACCTGAAGTCCCAAGGCTCTAGCAGGTGAATACGGACTGTAAAAAGGGGCCCAGGCAGTGGCACAGCAAGCTGCTTTCTCTGCCTTCTAGCAGGTACTCCCGGGAGTGAGGTAGAGGAGGGTGAGGGTGGAGGGGAGGTGGGTCTGAGAGAGAGGGTGGGCTCGTGCCTGTAGATGGAGCATCGCCACTCCTAGAGTCAGTGGCGGCAGAACCCTGAGGTCACTGACAAAGACCACACGGCAGAGCGGAAAGAACGCCCCCTGTGGCAGATCCCCTGTGGTCTCAGAGACCCCAGGCTCCAGACGTCTGAGGTTCCAAAGCACCTGAATGCTACCCTAGACAGTCTACCTCAAATTCGAATTCTGAGAGTGTATCTGACCATGACCAAGCTGAAAAATGTGGAAGTTTATAAAGAAACTTTCCACATTTTTGCCTGGCAAGGTCTTTAAGGCCTTACCCTTACAAATTGTAGCCCACTGCTGAGACTGGTGGTAAAGCCAGGACCTTCTCTTCTGGGGGTTGTGTGACATAACCTAGAGGAGCTTTCTTGGAACCTCCGATTTACTCACCTTGAGCTTTTGGGCTAGTGGCTGACCCTGGCTACTTTCTACAGGGCTGCCTGGGTGGGCCCCCAACACCTACTGCTAGAGGCATTTTTAAACAGCCAGTAGCTTCCTCAATTCTTTAAGTTGAACCTGGAGTACAATGTTAACGTAAGGGAAATGGGGAAAAAACAAAATCTTTTCCTGATTATATTATGAAACTTAAGGACTTCTGACATTGTATGTCATATACAGGGATTCATACATAGTCAAATGGCCAGACTGTACACCTTGTTTTTATTCATTAACACCATTATTTGCATTAACTAGGGCTGACTGGTTAGTAAATGAAGACAATCACTGTAACTAAGTTAATAATCCAGTGTTTAACTATTTGCCCAGGGCCTCGGGGGTAAAAGAAAATTGAATCATCCCTAATGCCATAAGGAGTTTATAGTATATGTGAAAATGTATCAACATGAAAAGTGATAAACAGGCAGGACAATCCATTATTTAATGTTCTCACCCTGCCTTTTCCACATCTGTAAAATGGGTATAATCATATCTATTTTCATAGATTATGACGATCCAGTCAAATAATGTATGTAAAGCACTAAACAGAACCTGGCCTACACCAAATGCTCCATAAATAGTATTCTTGGGATCTGATCCAGAGATAATTGGCCAGTGAACCCAGGATATGCAAACTCCATAAAATGGAATACTTTTTCTTTTACTGAGAAAGTAAAGTAACCAATAGCATGATTTAATCCAGGAAAAGCTATCCTATTTGGAATTATAGGAATAATGAAGACACACAGACGGTTTGTTCTAATCATAATAAATTTTGTACTCATGTGTTTTGCCTTTTAAGCTATTTAAGACATGACAAAGAAAAATAGACTTCTTTTTAACTAAAAGCCAAGGAGGATGGGATCAGTTTGTCATCAATGTTTCAACACTTAAGAACTGATTTATAAAATTTGTTTAATATCAATGAAAATTTTATTTTTTAAATTAGCATTAATGAAAACATAAACAGTAATGTTCTTCCCAATCTACAAAAGCTCCCGGGAACATTAAAGGTTCTAGCCACACTCACCTAATACAAAACACTATGAAAAGTTAGAATCAACCATTTGTAATTCTTACTTTTCCCATCTTGGAGGAAGCAAACCAAGATTGCCTTCCTTGACAATATTAATCTATATCTAAGTATGTATCTATAAATGTTTTTAAAGTTTTTTAAAAATTATCACTCATGTTTGAATCTTTAAACAAACATCTATGCAGGAGAAAGGTGGGTAGAACACTGACACTCATTTCTCCTTAGTCACAGGAGCAAAGGCAGAGTTAGACTGCGCCTCTGAGGTTAAGTCTCCTGACTCAGACCACCCTCCCCTGCACTAAGGGCCTAGGCACAAAGATCACACTGTTTTGGTTACAGGTTCCTGGACGGTCTCCCGACCTATTTCCAGTGACTGCATGGCTTCATCCAGGCTCGTCATTGCTGCAGTGGAGACGGAAGCATCGGAATCAGCATTCTCTTTTTTAACAGACTTCTTAATGCTGAGCATCATTATGCCTGTAAGAAAAGCATGAAACTGAGCAAGCATATACTGTCCAGGAGAACACACAGGAAACACAGGGAAAGCAACTCCACAGAAACACTGCTGAGTCTACCTTACTGGTCACCTTGGAGCGGGCCACCTATGTTAGAATCACCCAGAACATCCAACAAAATAACGACAGCTCATACTTATCAAGTATTTTCTATGTATTCTAAGTGCTTTGTTCTATCAAGTATTTTCTATGTATTCTAAGTGCTTTATTGTATTCATTCATTTAATCCTTACCTATATGAAGGCTACAAGGACTAGACCCATTTTATAGGTAAGGAGACTGAGGAACAAAGAGGTTTTGGTTTGTCAATATGCCTAACTCCTAGGTGGGCTTGGGAGAAGTCATGGTGAGCAATCTGCATTTTTACAGTGCTCTTGGGTTCATTTGAAGGCTGAGAATCCCGGAGTACAGGACTTCCCAGACTCGGGTTTTATCTCAGAAAGTAGGGTCCAGATGGATTCCTTCCCAACTTCTGAAACGACAGGCGGGAAGGGGCTAAGGCAGGGGTTCCTTATGGTTCCTCCTCCCTTGGGGTTTGCCAGCTGTCTCCCGCAGTGCCGTACTCCAGGGTTTCTGTGATTCCTCTGGAAACCTAGGAGCCCTAGCATCCTACGATGGGAAGGAGTCCCAGCCTTGTGGGAGGGGAGTGGTAGAAGTGCCAGTTCCCGTGGCCCGTGCCTCGGCACAGGGCGCTCCTCACCTCCACACAGTTTCCTTTCTGGCTTCGCGGCCAAAGTGCTAATCAGGCTTTTGGCACGCTTCCGGTAGCGGCGCTTCCCCATGATGAAGACTTCCACTTTGCCCTCGGAGTCGGGCTCTCCCATCCGGAGCAGGACTTTGAACTCCTGTTCGAACCTCGGGAGGAGGGCTCCGCTTGGACCTGTAGAGAATGGAGGGTTCTACTTGGGCCTGTGGAGAATGGAGGGTTCCCAAGGGTTTGGGGTGGGGGGGCCTGGCGGGGAGTGGGGCTGGCGAAGGTCACTGGGATACNAAGGTGGGGCCCCGCGGTAAAGATCTGAGCGTACTCACCGAAAATCTTTTCCAGCCGACGTGCCTCCACCAGAAGCACTGAGGGTTTCAGAAAGTGCTTAAACCTGCACCAGTCCCGTCGACTGTGCAAAAGGAGCCAGTTCGCGTAATGGGAACACTTCCTGCTGGCCCCCTGGCTGTGCGATCTGTATTGGGTCGTCATCTGATACGGCGCCATTGCTCGTGCTTGGGCCGCTATTCGCAGGAAGAGAAAAATCCCACGTGGCTCGGAGGCGGGACGAGACTGCTCTTAATCTGCCCACAAGCCCGGTTGGTCCCTTCGCAGGCCCGCCCACTCCAGGAGCGCTTACCCATTGGCTGCCTCAAGTCCGGGCAGGTCAGCCGAGTCCCAGGAGTGCCTAGCGCCAACCTGTGGCCGGGCAGTCTGATCGCCACGGCTGAAGATGGAGGGAGCTGGATTGCACCGTGGGTCGTCTTTGAGTTCCATTGTTTTCCTGATAATAAATGTTTCAAAACTGTGGGAGTATGAAAAGCACATTGCTTACCAACATTAGGTATAGTTCAGAGAGACTCATGTTTCCCAGTACTGGATGTACCTGTATGAGGATCACTTCTGCAGCAGCAGCCAGCTAATATGACTTAAATTGTGATCTTTTAAAAAAAATTTAGTTTATTAAAAAAAATTTTTTTAATGTTTATTTTTGAGAGAGAGAGAGACAGACAAAGTGCGAGCAGGGGAGGGGTGGAGAGAGAGGGAGACAGAATCTGAAGCAGCTTTAGGCTTTGAGCTGTCAGCCCAGAGCCTGATGTGGGCTGGAACTCACAGACTGTGAGATCATGACCTGAGCCAAAGTCAGATGCTCAGCTGACTGAGTCACCCAGACGCCCCAAATTGTGGTCTTTTTAAGCAATTGGTAATAGCCCTGTAAGATACAGTTATTATTTCCATTTTTACAGATTAGGAAATGGACATGGTGAGACTAGGACAGAAGTGCATATATTATATAGTGACCATAGATTCCCAAACACAGAATTTAGGCTTCTTTATCCTTCATCAGGTTGTCAGTCCTTGAGGAAAGAGCAACTTAAAAATCATGGTTCTGAAAGAACAGGGCCCATCTTCCTCCCAGGTACTTTAAAAGAATTCTATGTTTTCAGAAGCTATTTACTTGGTTGGATTTTTTAAAAGTTTATTTATTTTGAGAGAGAGAGATTGAGCAGGGGAGGGACAGAGAGCGAGAGCGAGAGCGAGAGAGAGAGAGAGAGAGAGAGAGAGAGAGAGAGAATCCCAAGCAGGCTCCACACCACCATCATGTAGCCTGATGTGACACTTGAATCCATGAACCCTGAGATCATGACCTGAGCTGAAACCAAGAGGCAGCCTCTAATCAACTGAGCCGCCCAGGCACCTCTTGTTTTTTTTCTTAAACAATACAAATACTGAATTATGTTAGACACCTGAAACTAATATGTTAATAATACCTCAATAAAAAATGACATTTCCAGATGCTTTTCAAGGTTATCTGCTAGAGTATAAATCCTTCAACTGCAGGAACCATCTGTGGGTTCCAGTGTTCTGCAAAGTGCCCTTCTAGGATGGAATCAATAAATGTCTATTGAATAGCAAACAAAATCAAATTGCACAGATAAATATATGCAACGTTTGTTTGTCGATCATTACTCAAAAAATCTAGGGAAAAACGTCATGAGAAATAAATTCCAATGGGAGAGGAAATATTGTCAATAACAGTAAGTCCAACCAGGGCTCAGATCCAGTTTCTGTGTATTCCCCCCATCCCACTTCATATTGTGTTGGCTTCATTTTCAGGCTGGTAGCAAGATGCTTATAGCTCTTTCCCAAATCATATCCAGTCTGAACCACTAGAAACAGAGGAGGGACAAATCCATTTTTGTGTCTCTTTTCAGAAGTGGGAAAACCTATTCTGGAAGCCTCTTAGGCTTTACCTCATTTCAAAATTGAGACACATGTCATTTCCTAATCGATCACTGGCAAGGGAAATGAGATTATCAAGATTAATATAATCATCTGGTATTGAATTGATAATGAGGGGCTACTCATATAATCATTACAGGATTCTTTTTCTATATTTTCAAGTCATCTGGGAGTTGAAAATGTTTCTGTTGTTAGCCAGAGATTGGCAGAGTGATAGAGATACGAATAAGAAACAGACTTCCCCGAGGGCCCCTGGGTAGCTCAATCAGTTGAGGGTCAGACTTCTGATCTAGGCTCAGGTCATGATCTCACAGTTTATGAGAGAGAAGCCTCAACTGCACTGACAGTGTGGAAACTGCTTGGCATTCTCTCTCTCCATCTGTTTCTGCCCTTCCCCCACTTGCCTGTGCATTCTCTCTCTCTCTCTTTCAAAAACTAATACATGAACATTAAAAAATCACATTCAATGTAGAAAAATTGTTTTTGAGAAAAAAAACATCAATTTTTCATGTAAAATTACAAATATTGTCTGTTGACAGCACAAAACTCCAGGCGAGCCTCGATTTTACAAACAGTTGGATCTTGACCTGAATGGAAATCAAGAGTTGGGTGTCCAACCGACTGAGCCACCCAGGCACCCTGTATCTGATTTTTAAAAATTCTTATCACAAAAATGAAACAGTTGCTTTATTTCACCAAAGGGTTGATATTTGAGAAAGTGAATATCAACATGTGTACAAAGCTAACTAGAAGGTTAACTTTGTCAAAGTAGAAAATAAAGCCTCCTGATGATACTGGGATCACTTACTTACAAATGTTTAAAAATTTTTTTTGGCTCCCCAACACAAAGGCCATAACAGGGAACCACAGGAAAGCAATCATCTATTTTTAAAAAATGTTTATTTATTTATTAAAAATTTTTTTAAAAATGTTTTTTTTATTGGGGCTCATGTTTTATATATTTCTGAGAGAGAGAGACAGCGTGAGCAGGGGAGGGTCAGAGAGAGAGGGAGTCACAGACTCTGAAACAGGCTCCAGGCTCTGAGCTGACAGTCAGCACAGAGCCCGACGCGGGGCTCGAACCCATGAACTGCGAGATCATGACCTAAGTGAAAGTTGGACGCTTAACCGACTGAGCCACCCAGGCACCCCTAAAAATGTTTATTTATTTTGAAAGAGAGCAACAGAGGGAGGCAGAAAGAGAGAAAGAGGGAGAGAGACAGAATCCCAACTGGGCTCTGTGTTGACAGCTTGATTCTGGATTTGATCCCACAAACTGGAGATCATGACCTGAGCCGAAGTCTGATGCTTAACTGACTGAGCCACCGAGGTACCCCTAAAAAACCATTTATTTTTTGAGGCTACTCCCTTAAAAATCATTAAGTCAGAAAGTTTTGCTGGCTCTATCTTCAAAATACACCTTAAACCCTGTTTCCTACTACTTCAACCACCAGCACTCTTGTTGAAGTAACTTATTTTTCTTAAAATTTGTCCCCAAATCCAAAATAATCAAACTTCTAAGATACCTTTTCCTTTTTTCTTGCT
Organism: Crocuta crocuta; assembly: GCF_008692635.1. Lineage (NCBI taxonomy): Eukaryota > Metazoa > Chordata > Mammalia > Carnivora > Hyaenidae > Crocuta > Crocuta crocuta. The sequence continues at coordinate 4,188,677 of NW_027527569.1, forward strand.
CTTTTAGTTTATAAAGGAAAGAATAATAATATTCAGGTCTGCTTTACATTCTCAAATTTTGAGTAACTCAAACATTATGAAATTTTTTTGGTAGCCAAATTAGAATATTAAAAAAGAGACAAATCAAAATAAAAGGTGAGTTTTTCTAGGCTAATTATAATAAAATGATTATGTATTTCTAAAGTGAAAAAAAACCCCAAACAAACTCTTGTTCATTATACAGATTGACAATAACTGTCAACACATTGATTTTAAAAAAGAAAATTCTGCAGATTGGTGATTCTTTTAGAGTTCTTGGACCCAATTCCAATGTGTTTGTGTGTGTGTGTGTGTGTGTGTGTGTGTTCCCACACATACAACACAATTCTTGGACACCAGCAGGATGTCCAATAAACTCAGTGCTGACAGTATCTACTGGGGGTTAGCATCAGATTCCATAGGTTAAGGATTCAGTCCCACAAGACTGTCCCCATCCCCATCCCCTTCAGATGCAAGTAGCAAGCCTCAGGCTATTACCTGTGCTTCTGACAGACCAGCTACAGATTGGAGGTTTCTAAGACATCCTCCTTAGGTTTCATTAATTTGCTACAGTTTCTCACAGAACTCAGGGAAACACTTAAATTTACCAGCTTATTAAAGGACAGGATAAAGAATACAAATCAACAGCAAGATGAAGAGATACATAGGGTGAGGTCCTTAGCCAAGGAGCTTCTGTTCTCATGGAACTTGACGCCTGGTTCAGCAGCATGTGGTAGCTTTCCAGTTCCCCAAGCATGGAAGCTTTCAGGAGAAAAAAAAAAAGACTAAACCACTGTCCACTTGGGTTTTAATGAAGGCTTCATCACATAGTCATAATTGGCTAAGTCACTGACCATTGGCTGATTCAACCTCTAGCTCCTCTTCTTTCCCCCAGAGGTTGGGGGTGGAGGGGGTAGGACTGAAAGTTCCATCCCTTCAATCACATGATTGGTCTTCCTGGCAACCAGTGCCTGCTCTTGGATGGGGTCCAAAAGTCACCTTCATTAATAACAAAACACCCATTTCACCTTTATGGTTCTGAAGCATTTTCTGGAACTGTGGATGAAGACCAAATATATTATATATATATATATATATATATATATATTTGGTCATCTG
>NW_027527569.1:4189822-4258235 GCF_008692635.1 Crocuta crocuta
CTCTAGAGGAAGCTACCTCAAAGTGTAATGACTCAGAATTTCAAGGAAATACCTTAGCTTACCACTATGTCAGACAAGCATTGACCAAAACAATTGCCCCCAGTGATGGTGTATGTGCTGGCTCTTGTTTACCTACAGGATAGATTGAGGATATTCCTGATGGAAAGCCAAGGTTCTGATGGTAAATTGCTTGATTGTTATTCTGGACCTAAGGAAATCTAACTGATTTCTTTGGTGATGTGGGGTACACATTTTACTGTTGTTGTTACTAAAGAGCAGCTCCAAAATGTCCTTTATGAAAAGATCATACCAGGGAACTTCAGGGAAGTAATACTCCACTAATTTATAACTGTAAACATACAATTCTAAATATTACAAAGGATTCTTTTTTTTTTGTGCTCAAATTTATCATGAATAATAAGTATAAGCAACATTCCCCAAATATCCCATCTAAAAACCTCTGCAAACTTGGAGATTTAGTTTCTTGAAAGAGACTAAACTTCCAAAAATTAGGGAAAAAATTATCTCTGGCCTCAATTGTTTCACTGAGAAAACTAAGGATTTTTACGTATCCTCCAGGAATAACCGATTTTTGGAAGCAGACTACCAAACCATGAACTTCAGATCAAGCCAGTGATGATGTGAAGTAGAGAGCTTCAACCCAAGGGAATAAAATAAGAGAAATTTTTTGATATCTTTGCCCTCCTTTTAAAATTTTGCTCAGGGCGCCTGGGTGGCTTAGTCGGTTAAGCGTCTGACTTTCGCTTAGATCATGATCTCGCGGTTCGTGGGTTGGAGCCCCGCGTCGGGCTCTGTGCTGACTGCCAGCTCAGAGCCTGGAGCCTGTTTCAGTCTGTGACTCCCTCTCTCTCTGACCCTCCCCTGCTCACGCTGTCTCTCTCTCTCTCTCTCTCTCCTAGAAATAAATAAAACATTAAAAAAAAAAATAAAATTTTGCTCTACTTATCACTGTACTTTGGTGCCCCCTAAAGGTGAACTGAAAATTTTCGTAATTCTTTCTCATAGTTATATTTTTAATTTTGATCTTTTGTAATATTTCTTTTCCACTTGAGGAGAGGCAAAACTTGTGTGTGTGTGTGTGTGTGTGTGTGTGTGTGTGTGTGTGTGTGTTTGTGTGTCCAGGCTATAGATATTGTTCTAAATCTAATTGATTAATCGATTTGTTATCCTCCACCAGATTTGACTAACCAAAATTTAATAGCTGTTCCTTTCAACACTTCAAAAAATAGTTATTCTTGTATGAGTCCCTTCTGAAATTTAAATCTTTCTGACAGTATTAATCCTAACCTTCAGTTTTATCAATTTTGAACAGTGAACCCAAATAACAAAATACGCTGACTTGTGAAGCAAGATTACAGGAATAAACACAGCTATTGAGGCTATCCTTGCAGTATTAGTCTGTTATCTTCAGTGACTCCCCAGCCTCCTCTCAAAGAATCTTTACATATTAAGGGACTAATGATTGCCCTGCTTTCATTGTGATCAATGATACTTGTGCTCCCTATTCAATTTGTGCAACAGTAAGGTACTACTTTTTATGTGGACATCTGGCATTCACCTGATTATTACACAAACCTATCTTGTGTAATAATATGGAGTAACTTTTAGAGAATTTGCAATATTTGAAACATCTATTCCTACAGGAACTGTCTCTGTGAGAAAGGTACTGAGAGACCCGGAATAAGGGAAGCATGGACTACTCAGAAGAGCTCCCAGGAGACGTAATCGACTCCCACTTCATTTATACTCTGGGTGCTGCAATTTTACTAGTAGGAATAATACAACAAGAAAAGCTGGTACAAGATTTGTCTTTGAACCTAGTAGAGTCATAAATGACACTACCCCTGCTCTGGAGGTCTAACAAACTAGATTAAACTAAAGTTTCATGGTGGTTATGGATGATTAAATGGCTTTGGTTTCTTCTTGGCTAGCTAAGACCTTTGCTTTATAGAAAATGCTGCTTGTAGCACCTACCTAAAACACTATTGGTTAGGTAGAACAGTTAGTAGTTGAGTTAGAAGAAAGACTGTCTGGCTCTCTAGAACACATTCAGGTGGATTTGGGGACCTGATTTCATGGCCTGGTTTTGAAATCTAAGCTTTTTCCTTTGCAACCTCTTAATAGGATTAATAATCACTTTGTTTCCAGTAATTACCTGTATTCTAGTTGACCCCTGTATCCTGCCCAGTGTGGTGGTGGTGTTGTTGTTTTAGTTTACTTATTTATTTTTGAAAGAGAGAGAGAGAGAGAGAGCACGTGCATGCACATGCAGCAGTGGGGGAGGGGCAGAGAGAGGGAGAGGAGGGGTAGAGAAACCCAAGGAGGCTTCACACTGTCAGTGGGCTTGAACCCATGAAGTCATGCGAGATTGTGATCTAAGGCAAAATCAAGATGCTTAATCGATTGAGCCACCCAGGCGCCCCTATTCTTTCCAGTCTTAAATGCTACTGTGCAGTCATTATGTTTTTAAATAATTCAGTATCTTATCTTGTAATAAAAGACTCCTGTGAAACCAACTGCAGTGCAAAATGCAGACAGGGTTCTCCAAATAGCCTTCTGATCAATAGATTCTGGTGATAGTGTGGATCTGAACCATGCAGATAAATGTCCTGAGGGCTGGCCAATGACCTTTGGTCAAAAGGGGAGATGGAAAAGTAAAAAAACCCAAAAAACAAAAAACCAAAAAAACAGACCTAGGAACTTGCAACTGGAAGGTAAACTCTGATGTTTCCTACTAAACATAACTCTTGCAGAATACTTTAACCAGTCAAGACCACTCAGAGATTGTGATGCAACAAGATGTAGAAAGGCCATTTACTCTGTTAACTACGTTTACAACCAGACAGAGACAATGACAATCTTCAATCAAGACCACATTAATTTCCCTGCCTCCTACCTAAAAATCATCCAGATAATCACCAGATTGCCCTACTTATACAAAACTGGCCTCTGCTTCTCTAAACAGCCCTTAGAATCACCCAGCCAGATCCTATAATAGGCTCCCCACAACTCTTCCATATAAAGAGGCTCTGTGTTTCTGGACTGTTGCTTCTCTCTTGAAGCAGCACACTGGATAAGCTCAGGTTTGACCACACATGTGTAATCACTGGTTGGCTGGTAGTAACTGCTATGGTCTGAATTCTTGCATGCCCCCCCAGATTCACATATTGGATTCCTAACCCCCAAGGTGATGGTGTTAGGAAGTGAGGCCTTTGGAAAGGTTCTTCCCCTTCATTAATGTGATTTGTGTCCTTATAAAAGAGGCCCCAGAAAGCTTGAGTGCCCCTTCAGACATGCAGCCATGTAAGGACACAGTGAAAAGAGGCTGTCTATGAACCAGGAAGATCTCACCAGATACCAAATCTACCTGTGATCTTGGCCTTCCCCGCCTCCAGAACTGTGAAAAATAAGTACTTACTGTTTATAAACCACCTCAGTCTGTAATATTTTGTAGTGTGAGCAAACTAAAACAATGCCTGTCCAAATCTAGGGAGGCCATTTTGGAATCTTCCTTTTCCAGGGCTTTCCATCCCGCAATCCCTGCCCTGGCTTGTGACCAGTAGATATGCTCCAAAATTTTTTGAAATTAGAATGAAGATAATTTTGGATTCTTGGACATCAGAGAGGCAAGCACTGAGATAATTCAATTTGGCATGAAAGGATTAAGCTCTGATTAGACAATTTCTTGGGATGGGTTTTATTGAAAGGAGTACAACCCTTTGGGCTGCCCTTCCCCTAAGATGTGGGATTGTTCAGGTGCCAATATTTAGTGCAGGTCCTGAGCCTATTCTGACTTCTTCCAACTTCTTTTCTGACAGGTCATTTGAGCTTGTCCCTATTCTGAATCAGGTACAAGCAATTCAGGGCAAGGAAATGAAGGCTTGCAGAAGAAGCCATAGAGGACAGTATCTGCTTAGAACCTTTACCTCCCATTGATATTTGACATAGAAGAGGACTGAGAGGAGTGCTTCTCTGGTGAGTGGCCCTTGCCCATGCTGCACCCCCTCCCCAGTTTCCAACGTTCCCCTACTCTCCCATAATCTGTCCTAGAGCAGAGCCCCCCAGGGGTGGAGGTTCCCGTGTTCCTTCTCTGGTTGCAGGCCACCTTGACACAGACCTTCACTGAATCGGGGTGCACAGCTACACCCCCGCTCAGCTAGCAGGTTGGTTCACAGCTACACGCCAGATCCGCATCACCGTGGTTGCGCTGCCTGAGGTAAGGCAGTGGCTATTTGATATGATCTGGAGCTTGGGGAGCAGGGACTCTGACTGGCAGGCTCAAGGTCGATGTCCTTGGCTGAATTGTAGAGCTGTGTGGCATCTTGATTTCTTTAGGAATCGAGGGTGGCTGGAAGTCCAGGTGCTCCAGCGAGTCCTTCAAGAGAGTTCCCTGGAGCCACAACCATTTTGGTGGCCTGCAGTCTGGAGCTGCAGGAAGGTAGCAGGGAGTTTGTAGATGGACACAGCCAGGAAGGCCCGTGTTGGGGTGACACCTCTTAATGTCCCCTTGGGGGTCCTGGCCTGCCCTGCGCCTTAGTTGTGAGCCCTGCCTCTGTCCCCACAGGCCTTGAGATGCTGCAGTTGGCTGGAACTAGGCTCTGAGCAAGGACGACCTGGCCATGTCCTCCAGAGTGCCAGGGCCAGGGCCCAGTGTGCCTGTGAGGGTGGGTGGGATTGTCTCTATGAGGCTTTCCCAGGCTTCCCCTACCAATGGGTTGGTCATCCTAGGTTCCATTAGATTTCACTCTGTTAGTAATAAAGGACTGATCTCCCCTGGGCATTTAGGAGGTGAGGGGAAGTTTTGGCTTTGGTGAGAAAAGGCATTGATAGAAGTTTGAACTTATGACCTAATCTTGTTCTTCTCGGGCCTTCTAGGCATATGTCTGAGACATGTCTCCTAAATGTAAGAAATTGTTCTTCCACTTCCAATAATATAAGTGACCCCATGTGCAAAGTCTCTGATGTGCTGTCTTTTTTCCTTTGGGTAAGCTTATCCAGCCCAGGAGGGGCTTTGGGTGGGTCCAGCACTGAAGTCTTCAGAACATAATGAGCCACCTGTGCCGCCTCCCAGAGATGCAGCCCAGTACTGGAGAATGAAACGGAAAAGACAGCTCTTTCACAAACTGCTTCTCTCACACCTGAAGCCTGGTCAGGCTGTTCTGTGTTGAATGAAGACAGAGGCTTCTAGAAAAGAAGGGACCTGGGGCTCCTGGGTGGCTCAGTCAGCTGAGCATCTGACTTTGGCTCAGGTAATGATCTCATGGTTTGGGGATTTTAGTCCTGCATCAGGCTCTATGCTGACAGCTCAGAGCCTGGAGCCTGCTTCAGATTCTGTGTCTCCCCCTCTCTCTGCCCCTCCCCTGCTCATGTTCTGTTTCTCTCTGTCTCTCAAAAATAAATAAACAAACATTAAATAAGAAAAAAGAAGTTAGTATCTCAAACCCTGGAGTGAGACTACAAGTATTTAAATCCTAGCTCTACCACTAAATAGCTTTATGAATCTCATCAAGTTACTGATCTTTCAGTGCACTAGTTTTCTCATCTAATAGTAACTACCTATAACTATATAGTATGGAAAAAATATATTTATTATATTCTATATAATATATTCTATATATGTGTGCATGTATATATATACACACATGTTATATTTCTGTATGTATAAATATATATGTGTATATATATATATATGAAATGTATTTGCCTACATTTTTTCTTCTAGTAGAACTATGGTTTTGTGCATCCTTTCTCCCTAGTTCGAAAAGGAGAGTGCTGATTGGCTCAAGCCAATCAGGGCAGATACTTGGTGACTGTTACCAGGCTCAGGAATTAACTCAGGAAACAACAGATGTTGGTGAGGATGCGGAGAAAGGGGAACACTTTTGCACTGTTGGTGGGAATGCAAACTGGTGTAGTCACTATGAAAAACAGCATGGAGGGTCCTCAAAAAATTAAAAATAGAACTACTCTATGACCCAGTATTTGCACTATTAGGTATTTATACAAAGGATACAAAAACACTGATTTGAAAGGGCACACGCACCTCAATGTTTATAGCAGCATTATCAATAATAGCCGAATTATGGAAAGAGCCCAAATGTCCACTGGCTGATGAATGGATAAAGAAGAAGGGATATATATATATATATATATATAGATGTACTCAGCCATCAAAAAGAATGAAATCTTCCCATTTGCAACAACATGGATGGAACTAGAGTGTATTATGCTGAGTGAAATAAGCCAGTCAGAGAAAGACAAATATCATATGATGTCACTCATATGTGGAATTTAAGAAACAAAACAGGTGAACATAGGGGAATGGAAGAAAAAGCAAGATTAAAAAAAAGAGAAGGAAGCAAACTATAAGAGATTCTTAAATACAGAGACCAAACTGAAGGTTGCTGGAGGGGTGTTAGGTGGGGGGGGGGGCTAAACGGGTGATGGGCATTAAGGGCATTAAGGGGATGGGCATAATGGGTGATACTCACTTATCAGAGTATCTAGCACATCAGAAANGGGGGGGGGGGATGGGCTAAATGGGGGATGGGCATTGAGAAGGGCACTTGTTGGGATGAGCACTGGGTGTCATATGTAAGTGATGAGTCACTAAATTCTACTCTTGAAACCGATCTACACTATATGTTAACTAACTTGAATTTAAGCAAAAAAACAAAGCAAAACAACAAAAAAGGGAACAAACACGTGCCTTGCGTTAGGCTGATGAGTGTCAAGAAAGGATTTAGATTTCATGGTTGAGTGGCAGGCTCCCCACCTCCTCCCCTCTCCTGTTGGCTGTTATTAAGGAGGCGTGTGGCAGCAGTTGGCTCTGGTGGCCATCTTGTGGACAAGAGAGGAACCAATACTATCCTGCTGACAAGGAAGACAGTAGAGATAAAAACGTTGAACCTGGAACCTTGAGGATGTAATCGGGCAAACTGCACTCTGCCATCCTGTCTCTGGACTTCAACTGTGTTAGAAAATAACATGTTCTTATATATATTTAAAGTTTTTTAAAAAAAGTTTTTATTTATTTTTGAGAGAGAGAGAAAGAGAGAGAGACTGCATAAGCAGGGGAGGGGCAGGGAGGGAGGGGCACAGAGGATCTGAAGTGGGCTCTGCATGCACAGCAGAGAGCCTGATGTGGGGCTTGAACCCATGAACCGTGAGATCATGACCTGAGCTGAAGGCAGACACTCATCTGACTGAGCTACCAGGTGCCCCTAAAATGTTCTTATATTTAAGATGGTTTCATCCAGAGTGTTCCTGGATATATTACCTGTAGTAATGTGGTAAAGATTACATGGCAAAATACCTGGGAAGCATTTATTGACACAATGCTGGGAGGTCATTAAGCATGAGTTATTATTCTAAAGGCTGGGATCCAAAAAATCTGTAGTCTGGCTCTGGCTATGGGCCTGCCTTTGGGAGGATATAGTGTAAGGAGAAATGGGGAGCCAGAAATGTGGTGTTACAGTGCTCAGGGACAAGAGGAAGAGAGACTAGACCCCCTGTTTTCTTTGGAGCCTAAGGTAATGTTTGAGAGAACTCAGTCTTCCTGATGAATCAGCAAAGTCTAGGCATGGGTGTCAACTATGGGGTCTGAACCAATTATGTTTGAGGGATGGAAGGGGGGCGAGGCCAAGGATGCTGAGGCTTGGGGTAGGGGGATGAGAGAGAGGCTCCTCCTCCCAGTTCTATAGAAATACAGATTACTCATTATTTGGTATGAATTAATTTCTTGCTGGCTCCTTTGGAAAAGTGTAAAGACCTTTGGGAGAAGTAACAGATTGAATCTGTTTAATTCATTGTGGGAATGAAGCTTGATGACCACTCTCTTCTTGATTTGAAAGACCTTTGAAGTTAGGGATTAGAAGGTGCTGAAAGCCGAATGAAAGGTGAGAGAGACCAAGACACTTTCAGTCATTCAACATTATTGGGTGCCTGCTGCATGGCATGTGAGAAGCTTCAGGTATAATGAGGGTGAGATGTCTTTGCTCTCAAGTAGTTTCAGCCTGGGGCATCTCAGGTGACTTGGGGACCACTGAAGGTATTTAGAGTGATGGTCAGGAGGGAAATCTGGGCTGGAGATGTGTGACTGGGAAGGATCATCCTGTATTAGTAGTCGAGGTCAGAGATGAGACAACCTGGGGCAGAGTGTGAAGGGAGAGGAGAAAAGGGAAGAAGCTGATGATGGAATTTGTGGGAACACCAACAGGAAGGGATTAAAAGCAATAGGGAACTTGGAAAGGTGAATAATGATTGATTCAGAGAGGCGGGAGAGAAGCTAGGAAGCAGTTTTAAGAGAAAGAGTGGGTGCAGCGTCAGCCACTCAGAAGAGCCGAGGGCAATGCTGATTGGTTGTATCCATTGAATCACTTTCTAGAAGGTCATGGGTGAACTCTTAGAGGAGTTTCTTTGTGGTGTCGAACGGGCTTGGGTCTGATTGTCGTGTGCTGGCTAGTGGATGGATGCTGTGGAAATGGAAATACCTTATTTATTTTGTAAGTGGCTTGGTTCTAAAGGGAAGGTGAGATGTTGAGTAAAATAAAGAGGAAGGTAAGTTCTCAAGAGTTGGTGGTAACATGGAAGCTTACTCATGTTTATGAGGAGAAAGAGTCAGAGTGAGATGCGGCAGATATAGGGAAGAGGGGAATGGAGATGGCCCCACCCAATCATGGGGACAATCAGCGACTTGGGAACTCAGAAAAGAAGAATTAGTCTTTTCATCATGGAGTGCCAGAAGCCTCTCCACCAAGTCCTGAGGTAGAACCTCTGGTAACACAGAGTGGTATTGGGTCATTGCCTAGAGGCTTGGGTAAGGAGCTTCAGAGATACTCAAAAGCATTTATGACTGGGGATGTGTGTGGTGTGATGTCTTTTTTTTAAAACATTAAAAAATGTTTATTTTGAGAGAGAGAGAGAGAGAGAGAGAGAGAGAGAGAGAATCCGAAGCAGACTTCATACTGTCAGCACAGTGCCCAACATGGGGTGTGAACCCACAAACCTGTGATATCATGACCTGAGCCAAAATCAAGAGTCAGATGCTTAACCAACTGAGCCACCCAGGTGCCTCTGGTGTGATGTGTTCATGGCTCACATGAGAGTGAGTGGCAGCAAGGGGATGCGTGAATACTTTGTTACTTGGGGTCACAGGGATGGGCAGGGATTGGAAGGAAGTCACACTAATGTAGGCAAAGGAAAAGGGAAGGAAGAAGCAGCATGTAATGGAGAGACGAGCATCACTAAAAATAAGAAAAAAAGCCATGGAGGTGAAAAAGTAGGTGTAGGTGTTGTGTTGTGGCAGGATATGAGAACTCTAGGACCTTGATGTCTCTTCTAGAACATACTGGACTTAACATTATGATAGACATGAAGAGAATCATGGGCAAAGAGAAGTAAGTCATACTTCTGGATTTTCTATTTATGTCTTTGAACAAAAACATTTTGCCATTTGCCAGTTTTGTGGTGCTGTAATTTTCAGGGCAGTGTGTAAATCTATAGTTTACACACAATACATCTGATAAATTTCTACTTTGAAATGTGTAATTTGCACTTAGGTAGGCTAGAAGGTGAAGCCTTGTTGTAATTAAAATTAAATTATTTTTAAAAGCAATTTTTGCTTGCACCACATTTTCGAAGCAGTGAAAGCCAGGCTAATAAAAGTTTCCATTTCAAGGTATGGGAACCTTTTTTAAAAAATGTTTATTTATTTATTTTGAGAGAGAGAGAGAGCGTGCAGGGGAGGGGCAGAGAGAGACAGAGAGAGAGAATCCCAAACAAGTTCCGCATTGCCAGCACAGAGCCCCATGTGGGACTCGAACTCACAAACTGTGATATCATGGCCTGAGCAGAAATCAAGCGTTGGATCCTTAACTGACTGAGCCAGGCAGGCATCCCTGGGAACCTATTTTGTTCTAAGGTTAAGGTATAATATTTGTTGTAAGTATACTTTGCTTTTAAATGGTAGGGGTGGGAGGTTGTGCTGAACAAATTCAAAGTGTTTGGAAGTGATTTACACTTTTAAGTTGGTCAAGCAGGCACGTTCCATACACAGCTGTATTTTCACTCATCTCTAGAAGGTGGTAGAATAGGGGCGCCTGGGTGGCTGAGTCGGTTAAGCGTCCAACTTTCGCTCAGGTCATGATCTCGCGGTTCGTGGGTTCGAGCCCCGCGTCGGGCTCTGTGCTGACTGCCAGCTCAGAGCCTGGAGCCTATTTCAGAGTCTGTGTCTCCCTCTCTCTCTGACCCTCCCCTGCTCACGCTGTCTCTCTCTCTCTCCTAGAAATAAATAAAAATATAAAAAAAAAAATAGAAGGTGGTAGAATAGGCATATACGTATTTGGTCTCATTAGAGGCATGGTGGGAAGTCCCCTCACCCGGTCCTCGGGGATAACACTCCCTCTTCCTTCTTCCTCCTTTCTCAAATGCTTCTGTCACGGCTTTGTCACCTTGTATTCCAGAGTCCTAACATTTAGAGCCTCCTGTAAAATAATTCTGCTGGAATTAATCATGTATACTTAGCACAAAGTTCCTACGAGATTAGAAGGAATGGGCTATTTAGGGAAGAAGGAAAAGATCCTTTTTGGAGAAGTCCTTCTCTGGTAAGCCATTGCTGCCTAGGTGCTAAAAACGATAATTCTGAGTAGCCAGGGGCTGCAGCTTTGGGCACCTGCCTGGTCCCTCAGTGATTTCCTGTCACTTGTTTAGCAAACCCTTTTATTAGAGTTAATACAAAGCACATGTGACATGTGCACAGTTAATACACATGCACTGCTTATCTGAGTTTTGATCAATATCAAATTAATTTCTCATATTTTTAATTTTTATTTTTTTGGTAGGCTTCATACTCAGTGCCAAGCCCAACGTAGGGCTTGAACTCATGATCCTGAGATCCAGACCTGAACTGAACTAAGAGTCAGATGCTCGACCGACTGAGCCACCCAGTCGCCCCTAATTTTCTTACGATACACCCTCAGAAACATTTGCACATCTCCCCTCCCCAAATTACCAATGGTGCCTTCACTAACACTGCAGAAAGGGAACTTTTACATTTCAGTCCCAAATCTGTACACACCCTGTTTGGCTCACTGGGCCCAGTGAGTTCAGAATCAACCAGTTAGTCCCAGATAAAAACAGTCACAGTAACTGTTTATAGACATATTTTTAATGTTTTACTTTAAAACAAATGATCCCAGTAAAAGAGAGCAAAGGAAATTACATTTCAATGATAGCTTGAGATGGGTATGATATTCCTGATTTATTTGTCTTCAGGAACAGATAACTGTATTGTCATACTTGACTTTTAGAACTGCTCACTTAAAATGCACATAATTATATTAAATTTCTCTTACAAAAACACAACCATGTCATTTAAGGCAAAAAATATCAGCTTCTGGGGAGATACGCTAATGTTTATGACATTTTCTCAGTCTGGTTGGATGAAGTGATCCGTTAATTTAGTTGGTCAGATTTCATCCTTTCCTGTAGTTTTGCTTTGCCAATGGGCATGAGAATTAGTCACTTTGTGCCTGATTTCCTCCTCTCTATTAGACTTGTTTCACCTGCAAATTATGAACTTTCAGAATCACTGAGTCAATGGGAGGTGAGAAAGGCACCTTTGAACAGGAGATAAAGACTTAAAAACTCAATAAAGTGTCTTACTTAAAACAAAACTTGCAACTTACAGATATTAATTTAGTTGAACAAAATGCAAACATTTAGACCAGACACAGCAATATTCTTAGTCAACCTCATAGAAGGGATGTTTGCTAGTACGTGTTAGCTTGATCAACCCTACGTGTTGAAGAAGGCAGACAAACTTCTGAGCATGCGGCTGCTCAGTGCTCAGCTAAATTGTGCTTCAAGACACCATTTGGCATGGACCAAAGGGACTTCGCTACGTGTGAATGGGAGACCCCTCTCAACTCTGTCGAGAGTAACACAACAGACAAAACCCTACGGTTTGCATACAACACAACTATCTTTTAACATCCAAGAGTTTTTGTGCTAGAGTAACACAGACACAAAATGGTCATGGCTTCGATGTATAAAAGTTTTTCACATCATGGTTTATCACATTTTGCTACGATTAAGACCTCAGTGATACAGTTAGGGTTCGTTTCTGAATCTTCAGTCTTCAGCAATGCTGGATGAACTGTAGTGTGTTTGAGGCCTACAGAGGCCTAAGGAGGGGTCCCCAATACATTCAGAATTCCTGCTGCCAGTGGGGTTCGACCCAGGACAGGGTATGTCCCGGAATCAGTGCTACCTGAAAGCTGCTGCCTCCCTCCTCTTCCTCCACTGATATTTGGAGAGAGCCTGCAGAGTGCATGGCAGGTGTCTGGCTTTAGGCCAGTGGAATGGTGTGTGTGTGTGTGTGTGTGTGTGTGTGTGTGTGTGTGTGTGTATGTGTACAACCTCCGTGGGAGAGTGTATCACAACTTCAGGCTGAGTAGAGACATAGTTGGTGAAAAACTGCATTTAATAATTTACTAAAATTCTGTGCTTCAAAAATGAAAATAATTGCCTTAAAAGCTTGATAAAATCTTTTTAAACTATGGAGTGTAAAATCTAGACCCTAACTTCTGTGTGTCTCCAGCAGGCCAAGAAGATTCAGAATGACACACCCCAGGGGAGTACGCTAGAATCCAGGTGCGTTGAGAAGAGGAAGCTTTTAAAATTTCAGTGCTTATCAAAAGGGACAAGGTTTGAAAAGGTTGAGAAGCCTATTTGAGGAAGAGTGGAGAAGTCGTTTACTCGGGGATGGAGACTGGGTAAGGCCTGGCGAAGTTCAGGAGCAGAAGAGTGGCAGGAACTGATAAGTTATTGGAGAGGAAAAGTAGGAGAGTCAGGGATAGAGGAAGCCAGTTGGAAAGGGCTGGTGGGTTTCAGGGCCTCCTCCTGCCTTTGGGCAGCCGGTTGCTATCCCTGCCTTGTCCTCCTGGCTGCTGAAGGTTTTTTGGAGGAGTACTATCTGCCAAGGAAAAAACTCTTCCTTTCATAAGTCCTTCTGTGGCTGGAGTTGAACTGAACTGAAGTGCTCTCTGGCTTCTCCTTGCTTTTTTGAGTGCCATTACCTTGGCTGAAGTTCTGAGACGGCTAGAGAGGTTTCCAACAAGCAGTCAGCGCGGCTTGCTTTCTGGTCAATGCATCTTTCACTTTGTTTCCCTTGGGTCCTAGCTGCTGCGGCTATATGATGAAGTGTTTTGATTTGCAGACCCAGCCAGGGGTACCCGGCTTCTAACTGTAAATGTGTATACCAGGAAATGGAACCAGTAATTATAGATTTGGGGCAACATTCTTGGGGGAGAATAGAAAATGTTCACTACAGTATAAAAAGTAAAGGAAGTTTAGTTGCAGCCTTCCTTATGCAAAATGTACTACATAATAGCAAAAAACATTCAGGGCATATTAAAAAATAAATACCTTGCAAAATTCTCTGTTTATATATAAGACGAAGGGATGTTTAGGTAGTTGAATTCCCTAGTAATATTTATTTTCTAAAAAGATCAAGTTCTTCTATTTTGGTTTGTTTTTTCTCCCTCTCTTTGTCCTCTGAGGGCGAGGCTATTTTCATTAACTTCACCTACTTCCTGGTGTTGTGTCTGGATTCTTTTCAAGCCTTTCCCATTTCAGTCGCACTCAAATGTCTAATTCCCCAGGATCCTGCCTGTCAATTTAGCGGGAGTGGTTTCTGACACTACTGGTGCCAGGGGTGCCAGGGGTGGTGGCACCATTGCAGAGAGATCAGCCCAGCCGCTCTGGTCCTTCTACTCATCCGTATTGTATTCGCTTGTGTAGAAGTCGACCACCTATAAAGTTGATTTAGCCATCAGGGAATACGTTCCCATGAACTCACATGTATCAAATAGTCTCTTTGCCCCACTGGCCCTGAATTTCATAATTTGCACACTTTCTAACTGAAGAACATTCTTGTCCTAAAGAACAACATGAAAATGATGTGCAAAATTGCTTGCCACAGCGTTAAATCACCAAAAGCGCACAGACTGACATTCAAATTACATCAATAATAAAATGACGGAATAGGAATGCGTTGGCAAATGTATCTTGAAATAAGCAGCCGTTTCTATTATTCCCAAGTTCTGTTTTACTTGATACCTTGTTAGCAGCGGTTGATGGTAGCCATTGTGTCTACATATACATCATGGCCTAATTTTGAAAATGTATTTTGTATTTAATCACAAAGCAGAAACGCCTGAAATTTGAAGTTGTTTACTCCTGTAATTTCAAAACACAGAGTCAAATCTTCTAAATGACCTAATCTTGACATTTTCACACACCCCAAAGTGTTAGCAGTGTTTGGTTTCTCAGGATTTTTAACTCAAGGTACATTACTAAATGAGTGGGTTAATGTTGATGTACCTTGGAATTTCAGCCATCCCTAACATGCATTTTCATGCAATTAAAAGATAACGGGCTTATAAACTTTCTTTCATGTTCTTCCTGATTCTTGCAATTTCAACTTTTTAGAAGGGCTTTCAAAATAGTTCATGCAATGATATGTCTGGCTAAAGGAACTGCTATGCTAGAAGGAAAACGAAGAACTTATTTCAGTTTGACATGAGGCAAGCTGAGGGCTTCTGTACTTTCTCCTGCCTTACAAATGCTCTGAGATGATCGTGACCTTCCAGTCCTTAGAGAGTCTGACGCAAAAGCAGTTTCCCTGGCAGGCTGCGGCACGGCGTCAAACGTGTCTGTCTCAGTCTCTTCGGGACCCACCTCTTCATCAGTTATAAACAATTTGGATTCCCTCCATTTGGGGTAAAAATCTTGGCTGCCTCTGGAACCACTTGATTCACTTCCAGAAAGCTGTATATTCAGTTCCTCTGTCGACCTGATCAGGTTTTGCACTGAGAGGGATTTGCCCAAGTCCTTGGGCACCACGGGGTGGACAGATAACAGAGTTTCTCCTCCCATATCAAAGCTTTTCCTTAGAGAACGGTCCTTGGTCATATTTGACTGTGCAACCTGAACATTTTCCTTGGAGGCAACAAGGCAGGTGGTGACATCAGAAATGCTTTCCTGTAAGCCTGCGGGGTTGGGGTGCAGGGTTTCTGGCCTGGGTAGTTGCTTGATGGCTGGGAGAGGAGGAGGGATCTGTAAAGTTGCTGGGGCTGCTGGCTTGGGTGCCACATTTATTTGGTTTGCAATGTTGTTGGTGGCTGCCACTGCAGAGCCATCGCTTTGACTCATTGGCACCTGTGTTGCTTGACTGTGCATAGTAGGGCTAAGCGCATAGAAAGTCTGAGCGCTGAACTCATTTGGCGTCAGAATGAACTGCAGGCCTCGAGAGATGTTGGCACTAGCTGATCTGGATAAGCAGCCGCTATTCTGTGCGGAACTGGACAGGTCTTTGCTATCCACGGGGCTTTGATAGTCAGATGTCTGTTCACATTCAAAAGGTGGGATCTGGAATGAGGCCAATGTGAGGGCTGAGGCAGAGCCCTTCCGGAGGACCTGTTGATATATATCTAGTAGGCAGTCCAGCTTGGACTCGATGGACTGCACCTAAAAATGGGGAAAATGGTTACATATGAGTATAATCTGTCATAAGAAATGGGCTTCCTTTCTAGAATTAAAAAGTTCAGTTTGTTTCCATACAGTTAAATTTTGAGTATAACATACTCAATAGCAGTGGCGGGGGTGGGGGGGGGCAAGGAATGATTTAGGAGGAGAGGTATGCTTTGGTTTCTATATAATCTCTACCAAGGCCCACCCCCTTAACTCTTTAAAATAGCCACTGATGTTCTCAAAAAACATATAAGCACTATATGAAAGAAACTTCAAGACTCCCAGCCCAATCAAGTTGCCTTTGTTAAGCCTCCTCCAAGAAATCATACTGCGACTCTACTGTGGTCTGGTCAGGAACTTCTATAATGAAAACAAGACCTTAAATATCAATGCAGGTGGTTCCGACTTTAAAAATAAAGGTATAAAATGCTTCAGAATTAATACTTGAAATATTTTTGATTAGAATGGGGGAGCAGTTTGATTTTTGGACAATTGTCTTTTTTTTTTTAAGTTTTTAATTTTAATTCCAGTATAGTTAAGATATAGTGTTATATTAGTTTTAAGTGGACAATGTAGTGATTCAGCAATTCTATACATTAGTCAGTGCTCATCATAAGTGTACTCTTCAATCCCCATCATCTATTTCACCCATTTCCCCCCTCTCCCTGCCCCCCCATCTGGAAGCAACCATCAGTTTGTTCTCTATAGTTAAGAGTCTGTTTCTTAATTTGGACAATTATCTTTGTATGAGAAGTACAGCTTCAGGGTTAGCAACTTTCGATGTACTATGATAGTTCTAATGAGGTTTTGTTCTGTTTTTTAAAGAGTGAAAAAGATAATCACCAAAACACAGATGAAAAATAGATCTTTGTTATTTTACTGTTGAAAATCTATAGTTGCCTCCAGTTCAAGTATTAATTGATGAGATGAATTTTTTTTATTCCTTATGTGGAAATCCAGGTGTTTTAGAGAACACTGTCTATGCACAAAAAATGTAATTTCATTCACTCTTTCTTGATTTTATGCCTTTAAAATATACTAATCACTAAAATACATCTGATTGCCTACATTTGTGATTAAAAATATTCTGACTAAAAAGTTAACCTCTGTAGTTGAATTGTACCTGTTTTTCAACCTTTACCACCCGGCCGAGCATACTGAGGTCATCAGTGGTCTCATGTTCCGCTGTTATTTTCTCTCGGCTCTTTTTATCCGACGTGATTTGCCCTTTTCCAAGAATTTGGTCAACACTATCAGGGAAAGAGGAGATCTGATTATAGATGTTGAAGGTGGTGATTGCTCTAGGCGAGAATGAAGTGTTTTGAAAAGAAAAATTAAAGACAATTATCTTTAATTTATGTAAGATGAAATAAAAATGATCTTGTTCCAGTTATGTGCTTATTTTCTTAACATGAGAATTACACATGAGATTAATTTTCTCATTATTCCAGTCGGTGATCAAGTCACTTATGGGCTATATTCTGGAGGCAAAATTGTCCTAAACTACAAGGTAATTTGTCTGTTTCCATCTCTGACCAGGCATTTCCTGAATTTAACTGCTTAAAAACATCACAAAATCAAAATTATGATTATTTCATGTGAATAGAACAGATTATTCAGTACATCTGATATGTGGGAGATAGGCAGATAAGAAAGTCATCATCTCCATCTTTTGGAATTCTAGTTGGAGAATATACACTGCATGAGCTGGAAATGTAAAGCTTAGTTCTACAAATTCTGTGGCAGTTCAACTTTATAAAAATGCTTGGAGCCACAGATAGTGCTATTAAAGGACTTGGAAGATCATGGCCACACAGGCAGAGATTATAACATGACCAGAGAATGAGATAAAATAATTTCCAAAGAGACTTGATCAACTGAAATGGAGATTACTTTCTTCTTTTGTGTGTGTGTTAGAATTGAATTATCAGGAGTACTGACTCAACGTTGCCGTTTGCTTTGTCTGCCTAGGAATACAGACAGTGCCTACCTTCTGCCATGACACCTAATCTATTATATCACAAGCTCTGCAAGGACTAAGTCATTATTTTATTAATCTCTGAATGTCCATAGTGCCTGGCACACATTTAGGACTCAATAATTATCTGCTGGATGAGTGAATGAATGAATGAACACATTATGATTTCTATAATTGATCAACAGGTGTTTTACTAAGGGTGTATTATATGCCTCCCACTGGGCTAAATGTGCTGTGGGATATAAACAAATGTTTAAGACTCTCTCCTTGCGTTTTAAGAACTCTTCAAACACAAACACCAGTAATTTGTGCCTGAGAGTGAAGCAAGACTCTTAAAAAACTGAGTTGACTGAACATTCTGGCTTCAAGATAACACAATCAAATGTGGTTGGAGGAACATATTGAACTCATTTCTTTTAATCACTCAATAAGATGCTCACTGGAGAGAGAGTGAGTATCTAGCACTGTACAGGATACTAAGGAAGAGAAAGGCCCAGTCTTAGTCATGAACAAGAGGAATAAACTTGCATCCAGAAAACAACATGAGAATCAACCCCTTGTTTTTTAGTCCCAATTCTCTGGCACAGTATACGAAGATTATGAATGTTTCTATGCACTGTAGTAGTTCTAAATGCTGTAGGAGGCCAGAGAAGGGAAAGGTTGTTTTTGTGGGCCAGATAATGAAGGAGAAAGACTACGTATTCTTGAAGGATGGTTAGGATTTAGAGAATAACAAAACACCAATAGTGGCAATTATTCGAAGGGCATCAGCAACAACCATTAACAATTACTGAGCATTTAGTTCATGTGTATTGATTCCTTCAGTCCTCATGACAACTGTGCAAAGCAAGCACTAACATGAGCCCCATTTTTACAGATGAGGAAACTGAGATACTGTACACTGTGTAGTTGGAGGCCTTTAATGCCTGATTTACACCCTTCAATAAAAATCTATGTTAAAAGAAAAAGTGCCAGTACCCATGAAAAATGAATTAGAAAATATGAGATTCAAGAGTTTTCTCTACAAAGAAAAGTTCCTCTCAGATAGTTTTTACGCCTATTCCTTCACAAAAAATCACATTTCTATTGCTTACCGTGTTTGGAGACTTTTAATTCTACACAACATGTCAAGATGACCAGCAGAATATTGTTCAATGACATCTTTTACATCATATGGGCGTAATGTTTCCTTAAACTTCCGTTTTGCAACATGAAATTTCATAATCCTGTAAGAGCAACATATTCCACATTAATCTCCATAATTTCCTGAAAGAAATTACCCAGATAGCTTGCTAGTAAACATGAGAAACTCTAGGGGGAAAAAAAGTCATGCATCAAATTATTTTAGGCTCCTCCAGAAATGCAACATAAAAGCCCAAGATTATAGTAGGCAATTTAAGAATATCTCATGGGATGCACACATTGAGAGTAGAAAAACACACAAAAAGAGACTTAATACTAAGTGTTATACCTTTTTCGTGTTCACTGAAACCCTGAATTAAAATCAAAGTTAAAATGCAATTCTGCCTTTCCTATGTGACCCTCAGAAGTCAAAGAAATAACATCCAGTGACTACATCCCTTAAAAAAAATAAAAGTTGCTAAAATGGTCTTTTATGTACCTATATGCAATTTCAGATGCAGATGTGTCTGCAAAACTCTCTTATTCTTTCCAGAGAAATGTACCTTTGTATAGAAATTTTTGAAAATTCTGTCTCATAAATTACTTTTGCAGAATGCTGCTCCATTAGGTAGCCAAGATCCTTTTGTTTCAGACATAACACTTATCCACTGAGCTTGGAGACCTAAGATTTTAGAACCAGAGATCTCTTTTATTACAATGCTTCCCCCAACCTGGACCTTATGTTTTAAAACAATGTTTCATCAATAAATCCCATGACGCCATAATAGCTAAGTTGCCTAAGATAACCAGTTGCTGCAATAACTTGATATTATTCCCAAAGAAAGCAAAGAAGCATAACATTTTAATGAGTCTGTGCAGCCTTATTGCAGGTAAATGTTAAGACTGCCAGTGTTTTTTCAACCATTAAATGGCTCGTAGATTCCTGTTATCACATTCATGGATCCCAGGCTGGGAATCAGTCAATTAGGCTCTACAACCCAAAATTTGTTGTCCCTAGGTGGAAAGTGGGAAGACTGGGAATAAATGTAGGATTTAAACAGAAAATACTCATTACCTATCCTGATAGCTGCTTGCAAGGAATCCAAATTGTTTTACAGGTTAAAAAGCCCCAAACTCTTTCTTGTAACTGTATTATTAACTTCAAATGAATTGTGTCCTAATTATTCTGGAATCATTACCCATAATATTCTTTCTCCTTCTCTCTACCACATTTTCTTCACCAAGCTCTTTTTTATAGGGTAAGTTTTTTGGTCTGTTTTTTGTTTGCAAAAGTAGTTAAGCAAAGTTATTCAGAGGAAAGTAAAGGAAATCTGTTTGCTTTTTTAAAAATGTTTTATTTATTTCTAGGAGAGAGAGTGAAAGAGAGACAGCGCGAGCAGGGGAGGGTCAGAGAGAGAGGGAGTCACAGACTCCAAAACAGGCTCCAGGTTCTGAGCTGGCTGTCAGCACAGAGCCTGACGCGGGGCTCGAACCCACGAACCGTGAGATCATGACCTAAGCGAAAGTCGGACGCTCAAACAACTAAGCCACCCAGGCACCCCAAAGGAAATCTGTTTTTAATTTAACCTCTTAGTATTTAGCTTTAGTTCCAATTTTTACCCCAAATTTTCGGCCTATATTAAAAAATGGAGAAAAGTAGTGAAATAGATACTCTGTGAAATGTTTGGCTGTAATTATTTTTTAAATATCTGTTTCCTGACACTGAATTGTCAGCTACATGAAAGCAGGGCTGGGCCTCTTTAACACAACAGTCAGTGCTCAGTAAGTGTTAGCTATTGTTACTACCAGTACTTCTACTAGGACTGTTACTCCTACCATTCTTCTTCTTCTTTTAAATTTTAAAATATTTATTTATTATTGAGAGACAGAAAGAGACAGAGCATGAGTATGGGAAGGGCAGAGAAAGGGGGAGACACAGAATCCGAAGCAGGCTTCAGACTCTGAGCTGTCAGCACAGAGCCTGATAAAGGGCTCGAACTCACAAACAGTGAGATAATGACCTGAGCTGAAGTCAGATGCTTAACCGACTAAACCATCCAGGCGCCCCACCTACCATTCTTCTTCAACACTGTGTACTCAAAGCTTTGCACAGTTCCTGATACACAGTAGAAAGAAACATTTGTTGAGTAAGAGTAGGGAGGAAAGAAAGAAAAAGGAAAGATCTGTGAATCTGGCTAATATTAAGGATAAAAATTAAGGGTAAAACTGAAAGAAAAGCTAAGCCAAATCCCAGGCACTACTTACTGTCAGAGTAGCTCATGGAGACTGGGTGGGTGGGAAGAAGGGAAAAATCATCCTTACACAACCCTAGGTGGTTTGTAGGTGTTGTTGTTGTTTGTGTTTTCAATAACATTACCACTTGTTATGTGAAGTACTTTAGATGTCTTATCTTCAACAGCACTTAAGATAGTGTTATTTCCCCTGCTGTCTGGGTGGCTCACTTGGTTAAGCTTCTGACTCTTGATTTTGGCTCAGGTCATGATCTCACAGGTTCATAGGTTCCAGCCCTGCATCAGGCTCTGTGCTGATGGCATTGAGCCTGCTTGGGATTCTCTCTCTCTCTCTCTCTCTCTCTCTCTCTCCTCCTCCCCTGCCCACTCGCTCTCTGTATGTCTCTCAGAAATAAATAAATAACCATTAAAAAAAGAAAAAGAAAAGATATTCTTATTTCTCTTTTGTATTTAGGGAAACTGAGATTCAAAGACTTGGCCCCACACAAGCAACCCGTATGAGACCCCCCAGATCTGTCTGTTCTCACCCTCATATCACCTCTTGCTTCCCCATGGCATACATTCTGGAGATGTTGAAAAGGTTGGCTGGAATCTTTGGCAATTTTTCTTGGCTATGGTGGCAGAAACCACACTACATGCAGAGGGACAAGGTTTGGCATGAGTTAGTGTGCTCCCACCGGCTGTAGCTCAGACATTTGTGGCCTGTGGTGTGGCTGCCCAGCAGTGGACCCACATACCTCCAAGCTGAATGACCTTTTTTGTCTTAATGGGGGCTTGTCCTTGTTTCTTGTAGGGAGTTGTATGAATTCTCTATGGTAATTTGTCTCAGAATTGAATGTTGCTTTTCTTTTTACCTTTCACAAATACTTTAACAGAAGAACAATTTGAAAGCCTTCAATAGACAGTATTATACTCTAGCCCTTCCTCAGTCATATTTTAAGCAGACTATAGATCATTTTATTTACCTAATTTACCATTTATAAGATAGCCAAATTAGAAGAAAATCCATTTTATAATTTTGATCAATATTTATAATTTTGATTTGTACTATTTGCCCAGCGCCGTAGTATAAATACTCCTACCGTACTTCATTTCAAGCTGTCAATGTGACATCATTGGAGCAAGAAACTGCGAAGAGATGTACAATATTATATCATGAGACAGTGTTTACACTATAGAGACACAATAGATGTGTTTAACTCAAGAGCATACGCAGTAATATGCAGTAAAATGATTAGGAGGTAGTGAGTGTTGAAAATGTATTACCTTTGTTTTTAATATATTTTATTTTATTGTGAGTTTATACAATTTACTTTTTAATAATGGCTGTATTTAATAATCAGCAAAATTCCTAAAAATGTATCAATCAGTTCCTGAGTCAGTACAGGCTGGCTCCAGCCCATCCCGCATATACTCTTTGTTTTGAAATAATTGAAATAATATTATTAATCCAATTTTTAATTCCTACATATGAAAGTAATGAAGTCTGTAAGTCAAGCATTGGAGGGAAAGCAATTCCCCCAAAGAATGATATAATGTGTGGGAATCAATGGTAAGCCTATTAAGAACTTTAATATTGACTCAGCTTTGCATAATTGTCATGTGGCCCTACTGAAATGCTATACAGGGCAATCAGTCTCCCGTCTAGGACTACTGAGCATTTACGAGGGCATCACTGAGTGTGAAAAAAACCATTTTACCTATTAAGGATTAGGTTTTCTAATATAGAAACAAATAGATTTTCTTTTAAAGATTTTATTTATTTATTTATTTATTTATTTAATTTTTATTTTAGAGAGAGACCACATGCACAAGGGAGAGAGGCAGAGGGGGAGAGAGAGGGAATCCGAAGCAGGCTCCACACTCAGCATGGAGCCTGACATGGGGCTCCACGTGGGGCTCCATCTGACGATCCTGGGACCATGACCTTTGCCAAAATCTAGAGTCAGATGTTCAGCCAATTGACTCACACAGGCACCCCTATTTTATTTTTTTAAAGGTAATACCCAACGTGAGGCTCAAACCCACAACCTTGAGATCAAGAGTCACACGCTACACTGATTAAGCCAGCCAGGCGCCCCTGGACAAACCAATAGATTTTCTTAACTGTCTTTGTTGTAGGTTGAAAATGAAAACATTGAAGAGGTCTAAGGTGAGATATGAAAATTCTAAATCAGGCAATATGTTTTATAAATGTGGAGGGAATTTTTATTTTTGAAACCAGTAATTTATATGAAGGATGTACCAGGTATGTAAGGACAGACCAAGTATGTACTAATAGCTCCCAAAGCTGTCCTTTCCTTTTAATTTGCAATACTGTCGCCTTGAAAGAGTAAATCTTTCAAAGTGAAAGTAAGACCGCCTTGCCTCCTTCCTAAGATCTTTTATTGGTTTTCATGGTCTGTCAAGTAAACATCAAATTCTTTAGTGCATCATAATAAGGCTGTTTATGGACTGGACTCTCTCGACCTCTCTCACTCCATCCCCTTCCACTCTGTTTTTGGAACTTGAGGTTCCAGCAACAAAAAAAATATTTGCAGGTCCACAAAAACACCACTCAATCAATTATAGGCTTCAATTGTTCGCATTCTATTTCCTCTTCTTGAAATCCTATGATATCTTTAAAAAATTTAAAAAAATTATTTATTTTTGAGAGAGTGTGAGTAAGACAGGGGCAGAGAGAGAGGGAGACAGAAGATCTGAAGCGGGCTCCATGCTGACAACAGTGGGCCTGATACGGGGCTTGAACTCATGAATCATGAGATCATGACCTGAGCTGAAGTCAGATGCTCATCTAACTGAGCCACCCAGGCACCCCATATGATATCTTTAAGACTCAGCTCTAAAGTCAATTCTTTTATGGAAATTTCTGTGATTCTCCCAAAGTAGTTAGTCACTTGCATATCAACCTCTATTTTAGTACTTAGCACACTGCACTGTAATTAGTTGCTTATATATTTGCCTCCTTCACCAGACTGTATAAGGTCCTTGAATGAAGGGTATGTCCTTTCCCCTTGATAATCCAACATTTGGTGTAGAGTTTAATGAGCATGAGACGTTTGTTTGTCTAGAAGCTCTACCAAGGAGACTGGGTGGGCAACCCGAGAGAGAAGAAGGTAATGGATGGGGACCTCCTACCTTCTCTCTCCAGATGCTCATCTCTTCTCATTCCTTTTCAAGCACCTGCACTCCAGTCCTCCTGAGTTTTTGTCACCAAAGTGCTCATTTCTCAGGATTCTGTCTTTGTGCTCTACCTAAAATGCTAACTGTTCTGGACTCAGCCCAAGCATTGACTTCTCTAGGAAGCCTTCCCTGATCACCTCTATGGGGATAGACGGTCTTGTTTTGTACCCTCAAATGCACTGTCCTGTAGCTAACTCCGAGGCATTGTATCCCACCCACTGGACTTTATCAATGTCAGGCCTATGGTTTTTACCCTAGCGTCTTGCGCAATCCCTGGCAAGGATCAGAGGTTCAATAAATGCTTGCTGAAGCAATGAATGGGGATCCGCTACTCTCTAGTAGCTCAAAGATGTTTATGTTGTTTGGTGGCAAGGCAGGCTCTTGTAGAGGTCTTCTTGAAAGAACGCCTTAGAATAGATTGGAGTTCTTCAGACACATTTCAGGAACACAAATCCAGAATGACTCAAAGTGTAGACAAGGGGCAGACATTTTTTTTTGTAAAGGGCCAGATAGTAAATATTTTATGCTTTATGGGCTGTATGGTTTCTATTGAAACCATTCAAGTCTGCATTGTGGCATGAGAGCAACCACAGACAGTATAGAAACAAGTTAGTGTAGATGTGTTCTAATAAAACTTTATTTATGAAAAACAAACATTGGGTTGGGTTTTGGCTCCTCACTATAGTTTGCTGCCCCATAGTCTAGAGTGTGGTGAGGAAATGGCTTCAGGCCAGGAATAAACAAAAGCCCATGAACTGGCCTGGGGAAAAGAGGCAGAAGACCTTGGTGGTACCCTATTGGCTTATAAATAAGTTTAAAATGTTCTATATACTGCTTGGGAGAAAGGAATGTTTAAGAGGTCATTTTAGAGTAAAACGAGGACCATTAAGAAACATTTCACAATTAAGATGATAATAATGCCAAGCAGTAGTTTATAGTTATACTATGAGAAGGTATCTCCACTTGTAGATAAGGAAAGTGAGGCATAGAGATGTTAAATAACTTTCCTGAGGTTAGATAGCTAGTAAATGTGGAATTGGGATTTGAACCAGTTTGGTTCCAGTGCCGAGCTGTTGATCACAATGTTGTACTATTGTCTTAAGATTAAGATCTTATATTTTAACACAACATAGCAACAATAACAAAGATCCTTTGAGATGATACAGCTCTTTTCACTCATATGTGCCTGGCACCAAGTTCTCAATAAAGTTAGGTGAATGGCCTGTTCTTACTTGGAATTTTGGAAGGTCTTTTGGAGGACCAAAAAAAAAAAAAGGCAGAGAAGTAAGTTACACTCTCACTGGCTTCTTTTTTTCATGAGGGCAAATTGCACCACTGGAGCTAATGCAGCAGAGGAGAGCAAAAGCCCTTGAAGTTGGTTTCCTTTGATGCTGTCAGAACCAGGGAACCAAGAAGCTGGCTAGGAGTCTGAGAAGGAAACCTCTTGCACAAAGCTGACATGCCCCGCAGTACCACTAGAGGGGGAAAAAGATTCAGCACAAACTTCATAAACTGGCACCTCGTGTTGAAATGAAAGAAGTCTGCTCATACAATTTTCTGGGCACGAAGAAATAACTAAAGCAAAGTTAAACTCTGGGTAGAATATATCTATATATATACACAAACACATGTGCACTTATAAGGAAATGTAGGTGCATTTGTTGTGCTGCCATGAGTTATAAAATCTTGCAGAAGTCTTGTTCCAGTCCTCTAAATCAGGGTAACAACATTGCATATGAATATGCAGAGATAAGAACGATTAGAAAGACAAGCGGCTGTGACTGTGGCCGCCACCGAACAGATGGAAGGGTCGGCCGGCAGCCAAAGCGCGGGCAGGGCGGAGAGGGCTCAGCCGACTGTGAACCGAAGAGGCAGTTTGATTGACTGTGAGGACAGCCGTACTTCCCAAGCTTGGCTGCTCACCGGAATCGGCCTCAAACTGTAAAAAATGCCCATGCCTGGGTCCCGCCTCCGTTTGAATTGATCCAGGGTGTGGTCCAGAGATTTTATAAAACAAAAAAAAAACCCCAAAAAACCAAAAAACTCTTCAGGGGATTCTAACCGGGCAGTTCAGATCGAGAGCCTCTGAAATGGAGGTGGGAAGGGGGAGACGGCAGAATGATCTCCACGCTCCTGCCCCCACGCAGAGAAGTGATGGTGGGTTTTGCTAGGTCTTTGTCACACCTGTCATACCCGTAAGGCAGAGGGTCAGCAGAGGGTCAGTGTGCTTTGGTGTCGGGCCTCCAATCAGAACCAATGTTTCCTGATCCCCCTCCATGCATGCGGCTTGAAGTCTCATACAAGGAATAGTTCATTTCCATTTGTTTCTCGGAAGGGAAAGGGAGTGCTGGGTGATGACTGATACATTTTCTTTCAGTAAATGTTCTCGGAGCGCCTACCCCTGCGTGCTGGGGGGTCTGTGCTAGGCGTCTGAGGGGCACTGCCTCCACTGACAAGTTGCTGGCAGAGCTGAAGGAGGCTCTAGTGATTGTCTCCTGTTTCTTCCTCTCCAGTCCTGGTGGAAGGCAGCAGTCACAGCGGCCAGGGGCTCTGACCAGATTCAAGAGCCTCATTTGTCCAGAGCCCGGAGCTCTTTACATGAAAAGTAAAGGGTGGCCGCTTCCCTAAGCGACGCCACGGGCCTGTCTGACGCGTGGGACTCAAGAATTCACTCATGGATTCTATCACTCACCTATCAGACATTTACTGAGTGCCCACCACATGCCAGGCTCTGGGCTGGATGTCAGGCACATAGCCATGAAGAAAATAAATCTTGTTGCTTGAGTACTTTCCGTCTGGTAGGGCAGACTGTGTGTGAGAGCAACGAGGTGGGAAGCTTCAGGCCAGCGGGAGTGCAGAGAAGGGTTTAACTCAGATTGGTATTAGTGATAGGAAGCAATTTCAGGAGATGACAGTTCTTTACCCTCTGTACCTCCAACTCTGGGATTATATTACTGAATTTTTCTTAAAAATTTTTTTCTAAATGCTTATTTATTTTTGAGAGACGGAGTGCAAGCAGGGGAGGGAGAGAGAGAGGGAGACACAGAATCCCACGCAGGCTCCAGGCTCCAAGCTCGAAGCTGTCAGCACAGAGCCCTACACAGGGCTTGAACCCACGAATGGTGAGATCATGACCTGAGCCGAAGTCGGACATTTACCTGACTGAGCCACCCAGACACCCTATATTACTGAATTTGTTCAGGCTGCTCAAATGCCCCCTTATGTTACCAGAGCTTATATTTTTGATGCAGATGTGTGTTTCTTTTGCTGACCCCTTTTCTTGCCTTATGTTAGCCAGTTAGATTGACTGACTGTACTGATATGCATTCCATATCCCCCTCTTTCCCAGTTTGGATGATTCTACCCCTTGACTTCTGACTCTTTGCGAGAAATACAGCGTCTATCTGCCTTAAACGTAAGGGTCCTTGGACTCATTCTTGAAGGGCCTTCTGATTACTGAAACTTCTCCACGGCAGCCCTCTTTCGCCTTTCAGAGATTGATCAGGGGATGATGTTGATTATGGAGCAAGTTTGTCACGACAACTAAGTTTGTGGAACCTGAAATTTTGAGTCACTATTAAAGGCATATGTGTTACCTGTTTGGATGATTTATTAATGTTCCTTCTCTGTTAATACATAAATATGATGCAATAATGCAGATCTGCATTTGTGTACACAGTAGACTCTGAACTTCAACACTAGTTATAGAATTCTATGTCTCAAACTCCTTTATCCTTCCTTGATCTTAGATTGGGCACCTAGCCAGGGAAGGAGCCTCAGGGGTTCCTGGATACACTAACCAGCCCTTCTACACAGTCTATTAGATGTCCTCATTGCAGGGGCAGATAGCTACCCCACGTGGCTGACTTAGGGATCAGTCACAGGGCCAGTTCTGTGGCTACACTGCTGCCACACTGGATGTAGAGTTGTTCTTCTAATGCTTGTTATTATTATGCCTTATACTCAGGATTTGGTAGACTCTCCTACACATTTTTTTTTTTTTTAAAGGGGCTAAGAACAGTAGAACTCAAGCAAGAACTGGATTCAAGCAAGTCTGTAAATAGTTAACTCTTCTCTTAGGACTCTGTGAGCACTGATCCAGTAACTAAATTTGGGGATTTTGTTTTCCTTGGAGTGTGAAATTCAGCATAAACTTTAAAATATGAAGTGAATAAGTAAATAAATAAAGTGCCCATACATGTTGGTTGCTCTTGAATATTTTTAGTCATAGCAATGAATAGGAGTTTCAGTTTAAATTATAACCAAATAAAAGGTTAGAAATTAGACGCTGCAAAGTAAGTGTGTCTTCAGTGAAAACACTAGTTAAATGCAGCCTCAGAGCGGAATGTGGCCACAAGCAATTATCTTCAAAACAGAAACAAGCAAAAAGAATATTCCAGGGAATATATTAGCTGATTTTAAAAATATGTGCTAAATGATCCCTAAAATGTTCTTCTAACAGCATCCTTTACTGTAACATGCCGGAGACTTGGCTGTCAAGAATGTCTTAACAGTGACTTGCAAACAAAGACTCATCACCTCTGCTAAAATAGCAGGGATGCTATCAGCAAAATTAAGAACTGGTGATGATTAAACAGCTTGTAGATTTAACAAAAACCCACAACGGCAAACATGTGCCTCTTCTCTATTTGTGGAGTGTTCTTGTCTGAAGGATGGAGTGAGATTTAAGAAGGATTCAGAGATGAGAATGCATTTTAGGGGATGATCAAGAGAATGGTTCTGTAGTTGCCTTTCAGACTAGGAAGAAACCAAGGGCACGAAGATTGGAAAACCTTGTCACCCATCCCAGGGTTATAGGGAGGCCTGATTTGCATACCCACCTGAGAGGCTCTGACAAGTCATCATGGGTCTTCTCTTTGCTGATCAGATCTGAGCAATTTTAGAAGAGGTGATGTGATGTGTCTTTGCTCGTTGCAAAGAAATTCTTGACATTTTATCAAGGTTCTTATTAGGGGGAAAGATTCTGAGAGATAGCTTTAAAAAATGTTCTGTTTACAATCTGGCTTCGAACCCTTTTGCCTCCATTGAATTTTTCTCCCAAAGTCACTGATGACCTCCTGGTTGCCACTCCCACATGACTTTCTCACACGTTATCTTCTTGACCTCTTAGCCGCACTGAACATAGTGGACCTGGGACTCTTGCTCTAAGCACTGTCTGCGGGCCCCTCCTCTGCCACGCCCTCCTGGTTTCCCAAAGTCTGGCCGCTTTGCTAGTTTCCACCTGAGCCTTCTCCCTACAGGTTTGTGAGCCCTAAATTCTGTGGTGACCATCTTCTGTCTTTACTCCCATACTCTCCTTGGGATGACTCTCCTGCAAAACATCTATGTCTGGCCTGATGACTACCAAGTTTGTTCCCATTTCAGATTTTTCTCCAGGGCTTTTGATCTAGGGCTCCACCTCCAAGCAGGGCCCCACGGTGCTCCCCCAAACTCAATAGTCGCAACAATGCACCATCTTCCCACAAACCAGCCTCTGTGTGACCGGCCCCCCAGAAGTACCATCCTGAATCCTCCTGTTCTTTCACTCCATCTTCTCCAACCAGTAAATATCCAATCCTACCATTTTCTCCTGTCCGAAGAGCTCTGAAATCCATCCTTCACAACTGGCTGGCTGAGCCTCCCAGCAAATCCAGGTGTTGTAACAAAAATGGTCCCCCCTTTCCAATTTGTTCCTTGCACTGTGGTTAATCATTGCTCTAATTATTATAATAAAGCACCAGTCTGACAAATTTACAACTGTACTTAGCTTTCATGCCTTCCTGCTTGTTATAATGGTTCCTGTTCCTTCCTTGAGTCTCGTCCCCATGTGCTCTACCACCTTCCAGCACATATACTTTCTTATGCCATCTTCAGATCTAATTCTCGGCAATTGCAGTTCCCTCTGCTAAACCCACACCTTTTTCAATAGCCTGGCTAGTACTACAAAGTCGCCAGATCTCTGCTAGGATACCCCTTCTTCCAGAAAACCTTCCTGAATGCCATCTCCCACATAAGTGCCAACATTCTGTCTGCCCAAATATCCTGGACTTCTATTATTGGAGTGATATGTTGCTCTGCATCATAATTGACTCTCCTTTTCTGGCAGCCCTTCAAGACTCGAAGCAGGAATCCATTTTTCTTGTTAACATCTATCCCGGTGTCTGGTGCAAAGTTCCTCTACCTTTTTTTTTTTTTTTCCTTTGAGTGCAGGCTCCTTTGGGAGGAACTAAAGAGTTCATAGTCAGGTCTCTGTGTGGGCAGGGGAGGGAGAGGAGAGGTAACTGCTCCCTTTCACAGTCCTTTTCTTGGGAGGGTGCCTGGGAAGGCAGCAAGCTCATCCAGAGGAGGAAGGGGGAGAAATCTACCTGGTACAGTGCCTCATGGTTGGGTGGAAAAATTACCCTTTCAGCCCTGAGTGGCATTACTCTGAGTGATACCTCAGCACAGGTGTTGAGGTCATAACTTCAAGGGGTAACAGCAAGTGCTTTGTGGGGAAGGAGGTGCAGGCAGGCAAGGCTACAAACATTGGGAAGTTGGGAGTACCCCTCAGAAGAGGGAAAGAAGTGCTCCTCTGCTGTGATACACCATGGGAGTCGGCAGAGCTCACATAGGAGATGGTCTGGCTGGGGTGGAGGATGGACAGAGCAGGCAGCATGCTGGGAAGGAAGTAAGAAGCCCAGACACCTGGAGGTTAGTATAGCTAGCACTGATGTGTGCCATGTGCCCGGCACGGTTCTGGGTTCTCTGCAAATGTCAATGGAGTTAATCCTCACCACAACCCTACAACATCAATAGTGTTACCATCCTCACTTCACCAACAAGGAAACGGGGCACGTAGAGGGGATATGAGTTGCCCAAGCTCGCACAGAGGCTGTCATTTCTGGGATCAGTTCTCCTGAGCAGCTCTCAGTGGGCAGAATTAGCTAACGGTGCCAGGGTAAAGCTGGCTGCAGCTTCAGCTAAAGAATTCTTTGAGTTTTTCTCCCAGACTTTATTTATTCATTTGGCTTTCGAGAGGGCTGGTTTGGCTTGGGAAACAACAAGGGTGTGTACAAGTGAAACACAGCAGGCATGGTGATTATTGTACAGGTATGTTAAGAGAAGTTAAGAACAGGATATAATCAACAGCTTCTTGGTCATTTCTGTTCAGAATACTGAGTAATCTCTACTGGGTTGTTTATATGGTCTTTACAAGAAGAATAGATTATATGGTATTCTGATTCATTTCTTGACAACTGACCGAAATAGTTGTATAAAACAAGCTGACAAGAGAACAGTTGTTGTTGAAGATTTCACTGAGAATGGCTTTGATTTTAGATCTAGTAATTCTATGAAAAAAATGCAGGTAAGAAGCAAATGACTGCATTGCATCATTTTCACAGAGAGAACTCATTCTCAGATTGCCTAACAAATCCTTTACACAGCACTTCTATGTTGCCATGGTATGCATATCTAAGAATTTAGCCAGTTCAGCAGAGGAAAACAAATACAAACATTTCTTTTGTATTTTTAAAAATTATTATTCTGAAGCCAAAACAATAAAAAGACAGGAAATAACAAGTGTTGGTGAGGATGTGGGCCAAAAAGAAATCTCTTGCACTGCTGCTGGCAATGTAAATTGGTGCAGCTACAGTGGAAGACGGTATGGAGGGTCTCAAAAAATTAAAAATAGAATTACCACGTGGTCTAGTCATTTTACTACTGGGTATTTACCTAAAGAAAACAAAACACTAATTTGAAGAGATGTGCACCCCTATGTTTACTGTAGCATTATTCACAATAGCCAAGATATGGAAACGACCCAAGTGTCCATCCATAGATGAATGGATAAAGAAGATGTGCTCTATATATTATGGAATACTATGCAGCCATAAAAGGGCAATATTTTGCTATTTGTGACAATATAAATGAACCTAGGCAGTATAGTGCTAAGTGAAATAAGTCAGACTGAGAAAGACAGATACTATATGATTTTACTCCTATATGGAATCTAACAAACAAAAGAAATGAATAAACAAACAAAAAGCAGAATCAGACCTACAAATACAGAGAATAAATTGATGGTTGCCAGAAGTAGGTAGGGTGGATGGTTGGGTAAAAAGAATGAAGGGGAGTGGGAGATACAGGTTTCCAGTTATGGAAAGAATATGTCACATGAATAAAGGGCACAGCATAGGGAATATAGCCAATAATACTATATAGTGTTGTATGGTGACAGGTGGTAGCTACAGTTGGGGTGAGCACAGCATAACATACAGAGAAGTTGAATCACTCTACTGTACCCTCAAAATAAGGTAGGATTGTGTGTCAATTATACTCAAATTAAAAAAAATTATTATACAAGTTATTATTCTGGAACCCTTTTATCAACACAGACTTGTATTGAATGTAACTTTTAAAGTTTATTTATTTATGATGTATTATTTATTCTTTTGAATTAATGGGCATATATGAATTTTTGTGTGAAATATTACACAAGATTCTCACTCATATAGTGCTTACGCAATGCCAAGTACAAGCTTGAAAGGTAACAGTCAGCCTCTTCAGATATTCCCAAATATCCGGATGTTTGATATTGTGAGGAAGTATATCTAGGTAATTTATGGGTTAATTTTAATCTGAAAATTTTGATATTGTGCCTGAGAAAACATTTTATGAACTGTGGTAGGAAAACTGGTATCTTGCCATGTGCTATGGGTGAACTGTGTACCCCCAAATTTCATATGTTAAAGCTCTAGCCTCTAGTACCTGTATTATTGTAACTTTTTTTGAAGACAGGGCTTTAAAAGAAGTGATTAAGGTGAAATGGGACCATGAGGGTAGGGCCGAATCCAACCTGCCTGGTGCCAGTACAGGAGGAGGAGATTTGGACTCGGGTATGTGAGGGCACAGAGGAAAGACCATGTGAGGACACAGTGAGAAGGTGCTATCTGCAAGCCAGAGGGGCCTCAGAGGAAACAACCCTACTGACATCTTACTCTGGGGTTGCTAGCCTCCAGAACTGTGAGAAAATAAATTTCTGCTGTTTAAGCCACCCAGTCTGTGGTATTTTGTAGTGGTGGCCCTAGGAGATGAATGTACCATGATATAATGAAAAGGAGTGTGTAGAATATTCAAGAGTTTTTCAGTTTGCCTGTCAACCTGCTTGTTTCTCTGCCATTGTCATTTTTCTATTTAGAAACAAATTTCTATGAGTGAATGAAAAGAGACTTAACATTGTTTGCATTAAATCACCGACAAGATTAAAAAAAAAATTAACAAGATACAGAACTT
Organism: Crocuta crocuta; assembly: GCF_008692635.1. Classification (NCBI taxonomy): domain Eukaryota; kingdom Metazoa; phylum Chordata; class Mammalia; order Carnivora; family Hyaenidae; genus Crocuta; species Crocuta crocuta. The sequence continues at coordinate 4,223,186 of NW_027527569.1, forward strand.
TTGTTAAAAGCAAGTATAATCTGGGGCGCCCGGGTGGCTTAGTCGGTTAAGCGTCCGACTTTCGCTTGGGTCATGATCTCGCGGTTCGTGGGTTCGAGCCCCGCGTCGGGCTCTGTGCTGACTGTCGGCTCAGAGCCTGGAGCCTATTTCAGAGTCTGTGTCTCCCTCTCTCTCTGACCCTCCCCTGCTCACACTGTCTCTCTCTCTCTCTCTCTCCTAGAAATAAATAAAAATATTAAAAAAAAAAGAAAAAAAAAGTAAGTATAATCTTCACTCCCAGAGATGGGTTTAAAGCCCATCTCTGGCAACTTTGTGCACTCCCACTGAATAATATTTTGAGAATAATCTGTGATAATTCTGGAAGAATTACACAAAACTAAGTATTGTTCTGACTTTTTAGACATATTTTGGAAACATCTAAGACCAGCTATTGTTTATTACTATAAAAAGTGATGTCATTCATTGAAAAAAAGTCTCAAAGTGCATTTGGGTAATATAATCCAGACAAGTGAAAACAGTGGCTCTAGTCATCTCAGAGAATCTTTACTCTCAAAAATAACCAGAAATTAGAAAATGGCAGATGCTTAATAAATATTAATAGCCCAAACAAGAACTCCTATTTTGTGGATGCAGTAGTATTGTTTTCCATGTTGTCGTCCTTCCGCATATTTTCTGTTATACATCTTAATTTTAATTTGGCTCTTAGGAAAAACTCTTATTATTGTATGAGCAACTGGAGGACAAAAGGTATATTCAACTACTCAAATTAAATAACTAAACAACCAGTGAATAACAAGGAAAATGCCAAAACAAAGTTGCTGTTTTGGAGATGAGTAATAGATGGTTCACGCTTGCAATCAGCAACATACATACAAAATAGCACTTTAGGTGAGCTGTAAGAAATGGGTATGTTCTGGCAAATGACATTCCAGTCAACTGCTATTCAGCTTGTTTACTTAGCAGAATTCAAGAAAAGGACACTTTTGCATAGGGTTTAGGGATTTACATCAACAAACTCCTTTTCAGAACTGCTGATTATATGGGTTGATCTTTTAATCATGTATTTTTAGAAAGTAAGTATTATTATAAATCAAATATTTCCAGTTAAGTTATTAACTCTTGGATGTAGCTATTATGTTTTCAGAGAATCCATGAATTTTAAGGAGAACTTGCAAATGGTTTTTTAAAAACCTACCAAGCAGAATCAGGGTATGGGGGAGAAAAACATCCCCTTTGAATGTCACAAAGTAGCAAGCAGAGAGCTTCAGAAACTCACAAAAAGGAGATACACGTAAATAATACAGTACTGTTAAAAATAGGAGCCAAGAAAGAATTCTGAAAAGCAAGGGAATTCTGCAAAGGACTTCACAAAAATCAGGCAAGTTTCAAGAGGATGGCATAAAAGTTAAGTCTTAAACTGCCACTAAAGTGCTTAGCTAGCAGAATAAACCTATTTCATTTTCTTTCATTCAGCTCACAAAAATTCTTTTTATAGGGTGTGAGGCAAAAGCAGAAAGCTGCAGAAGGTCTTGGGAAATGAACAAATTGGGTTAAGTATGACTTTTAGGAAAACTAATCTGTTCCATTAGATAAGATTTTATGGTACTTGTTGCAAGTCACACTAATCTGTGGATGAACTGCTCCACCTTCACATTAGGGTCTGAGGGATATAATGAATGAATGTAGAGAATTTCAAGGTGACTTCTTGACCAGCAATGCTCAGTAGAACTTTCTGTGGTGATGATGTACTGTATCTTCTGTGCCCAGTATAGTAGCCACTTGTGGCTCTTGGATACTTTAAAAGTGGATAGTGTCACTGATGAACTGAATTTTAAATTTTATTTAATTTTAATTCAAATTTAACTAGCCTCATGTGGCCACTGGCCACTGTATTGGACAATGCAATTGTCCCTTTAACTGAAGGCTTCAGGCATTATTGTACTACATATCCTTGGATTTTCTGGGCTTAAATATTACTTAAGTCTTCTAGGTACCCCTGGAGTAGTGTGATCATATAATTGTTCAAACTGAGGTACTTTGAGAAAGACAGGGAATGTTAACAATGAACAATTATGATGAGACAAGACACATAATCTGGGGTGGTCCAGGGCACATAAAATGTTGGTCCCCCACTTACAGGGTTTGTGGCTTGAGGGTTCTTTTGAGAAGTAACTGGGTTTTACTTCACTTTTTTTTGGAGGCGGCTGCCATTACAGATAAGATTTAAGTATCTTCTGGGGGTACACATTTTCATCAACCACGATTTTCTTTGCCTTCACAGACATTTACCAAAATCTTTTATAACTCATTTCTGCTTTCCCAGTGATTCCTAAACATCAAGTAAAGCAATGTCTAATGATACTAAATGACCAACTAAAAATAGCAGTAAATAATCAGGCATGCTGATCTCTGAAATTATACTAAGTATCTGAACAGCTAAGTTGGTTTGGATATTTTAAGTTTTCTTTTGGCTTTTTGGTAAGAGGCAGAGAGAGCCAAAAAGACTAGAGGAATTTCTTTGCGATAGAGTCACCTTAACAGATTAAAATTCTCCCAAAGGGATTAAATTAGGCAGGGTGAGCATGCCGCAGTTTATTTAGACCAGAAGCTGAATTTTGGAAGGAGTGGATCCTGGTGATATAAATGTAAGTTACTTTGGGTATTCTTTTAGCTTTCGCCATTGGGAGAGAAAGCATAGTAAGATCAGTGTTTAAACTGAATATCTATTTAAAGAGTATTTAGAACCCCAAATCCCTTCCTTGCCTCAGCTCGGTGGATGGCTGCCATGTGTATTCTCACCACAGAAGAAGTATGGGGTTTTATTCTCTGGAGAGGTCTCTGAACTGCAGGCTACCAGGCACATACTCTAACCTTAATCCTAACTCTATCCTAAAACCTAACCCTACCCATAACCCCTTAAAACTAACACTAATTCTAACTCTAAACCTAACTCTAACTCGAACCCTAACCCTACTCCTAACCTCTAACCCTAACCCTATGGAGAGGTCTCAAAACTGCAGGATGCTAGGCAATAGCCTCATATAGCCTTGACTCTAAACCTAACCCAGATCTAGGGGAAAAAAAAAAGAAGAAGAAGGTGTGGTATATATATGAACAATGGAATATTGTTCAGCCATAACGAGAATGAAATCTTGCTATTTGCAATGACATGGATGGAGCAGGAGAATAATATGTGAAGCGAAATAATATGTCAGTTAGAAAAAGACAAACACCGTATGATTTCACTCATTTGTGGAATTTAAGAGACAAAACAAAGGAGCAAAGGAAAAACAAAGAGAGGCAAACCAAGAAACAGACTCTGAACCATTGAGAACAAACTGATGGTTACCAGTGCCGAGAGGGGTGGGTGGATTGGCTAAATAGGTGATGGGGATTTAGGAGTGTACTTGGCTGTGATGAGCGCAGGGGATTGTATGGAAATGTTGACTCACTATACTGTACACCTGAAACTTTACGCTGTATGTTGACTAACTGGAATTTAAATAAAAACTTAAAAAACAAAAGATCAGTGCTTAACATACTTCAGCAAAATAGGAGCAAGTCACTGCCCAGTACTTAAGTTTCCTCTTTTTCAGAACTGAACCTGTTTTGAAATAACCTAGTGGGATTTTTCTTTGACACAAGATGCAGAACATAGATTGGAGCATCAAATCCTAAAAATAATTTTAAAAATCCAACTGAATTTATACACTAAATGTCCTGAAAGCCAAAAATTCTCAGGGCAAGCCAATTGTCATGGAATCTCTCTGGCATGGCCTGGTGTTTCAAATCCTGCTGATGTTTTTTTAACACACTTTGTGTTGAGCACAGTAGAATTTTGTATTAAGAAAATATATTTCAGAATTTAATAGGCATGTGAATGAATAGGAACAGAGAAACTATTTCAGGAGGTTTACCTGCAGGAAAAAGCACTTAGCAATATAGTCATTCAAATAATCAGAGGTAGGTCTCTGACTCATTTTATCAAAGGTTTTCCACCAACCTGATAGCTCGAATGACAGTTTTAAGCGGTGGGGTGAGGTCTTCTACTGATACATCACACTGGCATCCCTTTTCATCATATACATCATCAGTGCCAAGCGCTGTGTCAGCTGCAAGAGAAGATTACCAGTTAAATAATACCACCACCAGCAATTTAGATGTTTGCTGTCTTTGTCTCACATAGGAATAGTGGGCAGCTCAAAGCTTATAAAGACTAAGCTTATAAATCGAGATATGTGTAAGGTCAGCCAATTGTCTTTTCCAATATTATTCCTCCTCCTTTTTCTACAACCTCATTAATTTTATGTGATTTGACATGAATACCTTTCTGAGCTGTTTTCCATGGGAAAAATGAAGCTGTTGACACACTGTATTTCCAGTAGTGGTGATGGATTTGTGTTGATCCAGCCATGCTCTTTTGCCCAGTTCTTTTGAAACTAACTGCCAACATTCAAATAACAGCTGTTTGGAGTTAGGGAAACAGTCTTTGGAACTTAACTAACTGGCCTGTAGATATAGGAGCTTGAAGCCCATGTCATTGACCCCATTGCCCTATTCCCTGAACAAGAGTGTGAGCAGCCACTCCAAGAATACCGACAACTTATAGGTTACTGGAAACAGGCAGTTCAGAAGAGAGTTTGCTTAAGATAGTACAGCCAAAGCTGAGAGATTTTCAGATTGGACAATAAAATCAGTGCCTAATAAACTGAGCAAATTAACTTTTGGGCTAATTGCAAAATTTGGAAAAGGGGGAAGGGTTATAATAAATACCAAATTAATAAAAATTTATAAAATTAATAAGGAATAAGCTCCTACCATTCAAGCTTTGTTTTCAGCAACAAGATATTGATTGCAAGTTAACATTTCTGGAATGGGGGATGGGTAAAATAAATATTGGTATGTTTATTTAATGGAATATTAGGAAGCTATTAAAAATGATGTTGAAGACTAGGGACTGGGATAATGTCACAATTTATTATTTAAAAAATCTATACACCTTAAAATTTTTAAAAAAATATTTACTTTTGAGAAAGAGAGAGAGAGAGAGAGAGAAAGAGCTAGCAGAGGAGGGGCAGAGAGAGAGGGAGACAGAATCTGAAGTAAGCTCCAGGCTCGAAGCTGTTAGTATGGAGCCCAATGTGGTGCTCAAACCCATGAACTGCAAGATCATGACCTAAGCCAAAGTCAGACGCTTAACCAACTAAGCCACCCAGGCGCCCCTAAAAATCTACATATCTATCCGGGATTAAGAATGATTTTATTCTTTTTGCTTGGCAATATAAATATGTATATATATATATTGTTTACTTTCAGAGAGACAGAGTGCATGAGCATGAGGGGGGAGGGGCAGAGAGAGAGACAGACAGAGAATCCCAAGCAGGCTCTGCACTGTCAGCATGGAGCCCAATGTGGGGCTCAAACTCACAAACCATGAGATCATACCTGAACCAAAATCAAGAGTTGGACGCTTAACTGACTGAATCGCCCAGGCCCTTACTTAGCTATATTTTCTAAAATTTCTACAATGAACATATATTACCTTGGTAGTAATGTAAATAAAGTAATAAAAACACACTCATGAGAGATGAGTTATGTAGCCTCCAAATACTATTTAAGCCTCTTTAAATGTTAAGGTACACTAAAGGACTAACACTGCCCTTTCTGTTGCCTTTGCTCTGCCCTGTGTTCATTTGCTAAGTCATGAAGAGAATTTCCTGTGAGTTGTCTTGGTTGGGTTCAAAATCCTAAAATGCTATTAGAAGTCCATTCACTGAAGCAGTGCTTATATTTGGTCTGCAGCTGGTGCATCATTTAAACTATTTACTGTGCGGTTACTCAGTTTATTGTATGCTGAGAGCAGAATTAGTGGTATGGAAAGAGATGTAAATAGGTCTTCACAACTCTTCTTCCTGGCCCTTCTGGCTTTCCTGCCCTCAAGCCCCGTAAGAGGGTAAGACAGAGCTACAACTTCACAATAATGAAAATAATAGCAACCACTCATTGACATTTATGCCAAGCACTTAGGTGAAGCTCCTGCAGCTATTAGTTTTCTTACAGCAACTCTCCCAGTTGGTGGTGGTATTTTGCTTGGCTCTGAGCAAAATTGAGGCACAGACAAGGTAAGTATCTCACCTGAGGCCACAAAAGTGGTCAGTAGAGAGAGTAAGTTGCAGAGCATGTCATTAAAATCCAGTTCTGGAGTCTGTGAAGCCCTTGCACTTTACATTGCATTACCCAGTGTCAGAATGGGCTCAGGGTTCCATAGTGGGTTCAGGACTGGTGTGCAACATGCCAGGAGAGAGCGGGGGAGAGAGATCATCGCAAGCCTCGTTGGTGCAGCATGTCCCGGTGGGTAAGTTCTCAGCTTCTCTCCAGAAGAGCTTACCACAGTTTATTTTTAAAATTATTTTTAAAACATGTTTTATTTATTTTTGAGAGAGAGAGCGAGAGCGAGAGAGAGAGCATGAACTGGGGACAGCCCAAGAGAGGGGGACAGATTATCCAAAGTGGACTCTGAGCTGATAGCTGCAAACCCAATGCCGGGCTTAAACTCACGAACGGTGAGATTATGACCTGAGCCGAAGACAGACGCTCAACACACTGAGCCACCCAGTCGCCCCAGTTCATGACGGTTTAAATGAGAGTACTGACTCAGTCTGACACTTGGTTCTGAGTCAGTGATGAGCTTGAGGGTAGCTGGCCCATTTTGCTTGATTGACCACCTACACAACACAGCCCTTTCAGTGCACAGCATGCCCAAGATTAGATGACATTCTTGCAGGAACTGTTTGCAATTTCTTCCTCCCATTTGATCTGAACTTGCTTTTAGTGGGTGTAGTAGGCTGAATAGTATTGCGCTAAAATTTGCATGCACTTGGAACATTAGAATATGGCCTTATTTGGAATAAGGGTCTTCGCAGATGTAATTAAGGAAAGGTTCAAGAAGAGGTCATAATGGTTTAGGGTGGGCCCTAAATTCAATGAAAGTGTCCTTATAAGAGAGAAAAGGAGAAGATACAGGAACAAAGAAAAGATGGAAGTGGAGACCAGGTTAGTGTATTTAGAAGTCAAGAACACCAAGAATTCTGGACAACCACAAAGCTGAGAGAAGCATGGGATGGTTTCTCCCTCTTTCCAGAAGGAACTAACCCTAGTGCTGCCCTGATTTCCTGAACTGTGAGAGAAGAAATTTCTGTTGTTCCAAGCCACCCAGCGTGTGGTAATTTGTTATGGCGTCCCTAGGAAACTAACACAGTGGAGAAATCTTTTCTTCATGGTTTCCAAATCTTCACTCAAGGACAATAATGATGATGATAATAATTGTAATAAGTCCTTTTTAGGAAAATCTAATTATGTGCCAAGAAATTTAATTAACTGCTTCAAATCCCACAAGAGGTATGGTTATAATATTTTATTATGTTATATTTAACATAATATTAAAATGAAATATAAGTATATATTTAATATATTATTTATCACATTATAAATAAATATTTAACATATTATGTTAAAATACCCTATTTTATAGATTATGAAAGCAAGGCACAGAGAGCTGAGAAGCTTGCCCATGGACAAATGAAGAGTAAGTGACAGAACCAGAATTTAAATCTAGACAGTTGAGTTTTGGAGTTGCACTATTAATTAAATATTTCCTAACCCTGAGTCTCATTTCTGGCTTCTTCCAGATTTGTCTTTTTTTTTTTTTTTTTTAATGTTTTTTTTTTTTCTGAGAGACAGAGGGAGACAGCGTGAGCAGAGGAGGTCAAAGAGAGGGGGAGACACAGAATCTGAAGCAGGCTCCAGGCTCTGAGCTGGCTGTCAGCACAGAGCCCGATGCGGGGCTTGAACCCACCAATTGTGAGATCATGACCTGAGCTGAAGTCAGACACTTAACTGACTGAGCCATCCAGGCGCCCCCAGATTTGTCTTTCCTGTCTCTTGCTGTCATCTGGACTCCCTTCTCTTGCATTACATTTTCATCCACATGGCTGTGTGCACCTGGCTCATGGCTGTGTGCACCTGGCTCTCACGGTCTCAGATGAAGTGATCCCATAACACTGAGAGAGAATCGTATTCAGAGGAGTGTGTTTTCCATGGCCATGTGCCGAACCAGTGTACATCCCAAAGGAGACCTAGAAATAGGTCACATGTAGACTGGATGGTCACCAGTGCCATTATGGAACACTTTGAGATGCCCAGATGTTAGCTCCCTTAAAGAAATATCGACTAACACACTTAATCAGGATCCTCAGGACAGAATTCATGGAAGTATTGTATGCTGTCCTTCAAAAAAGAAGCATGTGACTGCTTTCCCTCATCTGAAGTCTAGTGAGAGGCACTTCTAACATGGTCCCTTATTATAGCTGAGAAAGCTGGGGAACACTGGAGAGGGTACAAGGAAGGCAGATCCTGCAACGCCTGTAATTATCTACTTGGAAATACCACATCTACTTGAAAATACCGTATAACCAACCATAACACAGTGATGTATGTCCAAAACAATTAAATGGCATAAGATACCGGGTGTTTAATTATGAGGTTAGTGGAAAACTTTATCAGCAAGTGTGTACTGTTACAAGAGGCACAAATGTAAAGATAATGAAACTGTAATGTTCATGCTGACTGTAAATGAAACTGGGAACATCCCAAATGATTACGAGACAGTTTCCTTCCAACCTAATGCTGCTCTACCTTGCCCCTGTCCTGTACCCCAATAAGAGCTTTAGTTTATCCATCCTGTTTAGGAACGGGTGGGGCAGAAGATGGGAGTCAGTCACCAACTGCATCATATCCAAATGCACCTTACCATGGAATATTATTATACCACTAATAACTTGATTGCTCAAAGCATAGATTAAATTCTCAGTCTTTAAAGAAATGTTTTTTGTAGGTTTGGTCAAATGAATAGGAAATATATCTTTGCTGGCACGTATTGAAGCAAGGGCTGAGTTAGGAATTTTTTCTCCTTATTTCAAAGCCACAAAAATGGGGAAAATGCTGTCTTTCTCCTTCCTAACTATCTTGAGATGTCCATTTTCTTTCCAGTGAGGTTAAAGTACATTCAACATCTTTCACATGATTCCTAGAGGCTTAAAACGTTTAGTGAATTTTAAGGCACCTAAGTGGAGCTACATTTTCAGCCGAGGCTGGCTCTTTGCTCTCCAATCACACATCTGGCTCTCTTCCCTTGCATTCTGGGAGACGCGGATTGTGGGTACACAAGCTCATGTGAGCATTAATCTGCACAAAACCTAATCACAAAAAGCAAGATGCCAATAGAGTGAGATGCTCAGAAGTCCCACTCCCTGTGGGCAATCCCCCCAGGAATGGGGACTCTGACCCAGCGTAAGATCTGTGCCTAGAGATAAAGGAAGTTTAATATACAACCTTTTATATCTCCCAACCCTCTCCTGTTTCCTATTAATTAGCAGTATTCAAAATTTGCTTTCAAGTATTTTGTTCCCTTAGATTTTGGAAAATCTATTTCACAGTGTTTGGAAAAGACCATGTGAATCTTAGATGATGAAGAGAGAGGAGGTAAAGGACATTCTGGAGACTTGGGCTATATCACAAGGCTGATTTTCTGTTCCCACTATGAAATTCTGCCATCAAGGTACAGGTAGATATGAAAAAAGTAGCTTCTAGTCTTTCTCTTGGTCGTCTCCTCTTACAGATTAGATTTCTACATTTCTTAATGAAATGATTACAATGGTTTTCTACCTTGCCTGTACGTTAGAATCAGCTGGGGAGCGTTAAAAAACAACAACACCTTAATACCCAGAACATTCTCAGGATCAATAACATGAGGAAACTGAGGGCTGGGATCCAGGCCAACAGATGATATTCCATGGTTTCTCTCTGCCAGAGCTGAGGAATGTGTTTGACTAGTCTCCATGTTTGGAGTCATTTGGACTCATTCTCCATGTTTTCCCCAATACCACTAGTATATTTTGCATGGGAACAATTTGAAACGATACAGGTGCTTCACAAGAAGAGGAAATGATTGCATCATAGAAAACAGAAAACAATTTTTGAAACCTCCTTTGGCAAATTGGTGATATAGGAGTAAGGTTTCACCTTTTTGCACAACTTAAAGGCCTCAGTTTTCAGAATCCCAGTTCTTGCCCCTATCGCTCAGCCATCTGAAACCCCATTCTTTCTGGGTTTTGTCTTGGCATCCTTCTCTCTGAAAGGAGTCACCACTGTTTTTACACACAACAGGCTTACGTGTTCATCAATCAAAATAAAGTCAGGTTGTCAAAACGTAGCAGAAAACATCTGTTTTGTCTGTAAAGGAATGATAATGTCCTGATGTTTGGGTCACTAGAAGAAATTATAAAGGACACAGCTGACAGCTTTGATCATGAAGACAGAAAATGTAACTACCTGAAGTAACTAAATTACAATGCAAAGAGAAATGCTTGATTAGGAAAACAGTGAAAACATATAAAAAGGCCTAATATTTATAATGCATAAAGAACTTATTTGAATGGTTCAAAATTAAAAATAAGTCTGTCAGGAGAAATCACTAGTATCAAAAAATGATAGAAAACTATTCAACTTAACTGGAAAGAAAATAAATATAAATTCAAGCTATGTGAATGTATGGACTTATACCAATTTAATTAGCAAAAAAAATGACTAATACTAACAATATTGAGGTGAATATGATGTACTTTGAGGTTGCTAGTGACCATATAAACTGGAACAAAATTTTATTGTCAGCAATCTTATAATCTTACACCAGAGAAATTTTCTTTGGAAAATAATTTCTTTTTTTAAAAAAAAATTAATGTTTTATTTATTTCTGAGAGAGAGAGAGAGAGAGAGAGAGAGAGAGAGAGAGAGAGAGCGCATGAACAGGGGAGGGTTAGAGAGAGAGGGAGATACAGAATCTGAAGCAGGCTCCAGGCTCTGAGCTAGCTGTCAGCACAGAGCCTGAAGTGGGGCTTGAACCCACGAACTGTGAGATCATGACCTGAGCTGAAGTCGGACATTTAGCCAACGGAACCACCCAGGCACCCCTGGAAAATAATTTCAAAAAAGAAAATAAAGATAGCTTAATGTAATAATGTTTACAGCATTATTGTCCAAAGCAGGAAACTGTAAATTATGGTAAATTACTGTATTTAACCACGATGATGTACTACACAGCTACAAAAAAGATAATTGTGAGTCGTATATTATGATATGAAAGTATGTATTTTTTAAAAGTACTTTTATTTATTTCTAGGGGAGAGAGAGAGAGAGAGAGAGACAGCGTGAGCAGGGGAGGGTCAGAGAGAGAGGGAGTCACAGACTCCGAAACAGGCTCCAGGCTCTGAGCTGGCAGTCAGCACAGAGCCCGACGCGGGGCTCGAACCCACGAACCCCGAGATCATGACCTAAGCGAAAGTCGGACGCTTAACTGACTAAGCCACGCAGGCGCCCCTGAAATTATGTATTTTTAAATGTTCTGTAAAATTAAAGTATGAAACTAAATATTCATGTTGATTATAACTATGTACAATGATACATAAAAAGAAAACCAATGGGAACAGAATACATAAAAATAAAATTAGCTATACTGGGCATGAAATAGAAATGATTTGTATTACTTTTAAAATTCTGTAAGGACGGGTGCACGGGTAGCTCAGCCAATTAAGCGTCTGATTTCGGCCCGGGTCATAATCTCACGGTTCATGAGTTTGAGCCCCATGTTCGGCTCAGTGCTGATAGCTTAGAGCCTGGACCCTGCTTCAGATTCAGTGTCTCCCTCTATCTCTGCCCCTCCCTTGCTTGCGCTTTGTCTCTCTGTCTCCCAAAAAGTAAATAAACATTTAAAAAAATTCCATAAGGAATTTAAAGATGTTTTTCTATCACAAAAATATTATATGCTTTTGAAATACAGTATTTGAAAAATAGAAAAAAAAAAATGAGAGCAAAGAAAAAAAATCTTCCCAAGTTCCAGAGCTTAAAGGAAACCATTATTATAATGTAATTATTACAGTAAAAGTGCAGGGCCTGGAAATTCACAATATATTTTTATTTTGGGAATTTAAATGAAGCATATTATAATCCTATTCCAATATGCTATGGGGAACACACATTAAAATGGCCACTGTTAATGGTAGTGATAACTAATTTATTACATTCTGTATGAATTATAATTTATTTTCCAAGCATTCCTCCCTTCTGCGGCTGTTGTGTTTCAATTACCTTTCCCCATGATCATTTTCCAACACATTAAATATCATCCTAAAATTAGAAATTCCATTTTCGTCATGTGCTAGTCCAAAGGCAATTCCTTTAATCCAGTTAGAGTTTAGAATAGCTGCTTGTGCCCTGCTGTGGTAGTGTGATTTCATTTCACTATGTCCTTGGCCAGGGCCTTCTTCCTGTTCTGAGTTAGGTGCTGCTAAGTCATGAACAAGATGTACTGGGTTTTCAAGGTACTAAAAAGGAACCCAGAAAAATACTCTAGATAATAGATATTTTGTTCTAGATGTTTTTCCTTTCAAATACTTTTTAAAACTTGTTCTTCCCTCATTATAATAGTAATACATACTCGCTGTAGAAACTTTGAATTTTATTTTATTTTATTAAAAAAAATTTTTTTAATGTTTATTTTTGAGAGAGAGACAGAGTGAGAGCGGGGAAGGGACAGAGAGACGGGGAGGAGACACAGAATCCGAAACAGGCTCCAGGCTCCGAGCTGTTGGCACAGAGCCTGACGTGGGGCTTGAACTCAAGGACCGTGAGATCATGACCTGAACCGAAGTTGGATGTTTAACCGACCGAGCCACCCAGGAGCCCTTAAAACTTTGAATTTTAAATTAAATCATAAAGAATGAGAATAATTTGTTTATAGTCATAACACTCAGAGCAGATCCTATTAAATTTTGGCCTATTCCTTTCCACTCTTTTCCTCTGCATTATTTGTTATTTAATGTCAAAGCCAATTTTTCAACACAGACTGTAAGTTGGAAATCTCTGGGTGCCGTGCGAGGGAACATTATTCGGATGCTTCAGCCTCATTCAGCCTCACCTCATCCCAGCCTTTCCGTCCCAGCCTCCAGCTGCACCACACGACCAACAATCCCTCCAGGCGCTGTTTAGGCATCATTACCTTTGGATACTCTCTCCAAGGGTAAGTGTCTACACACCCTCATTCACTCTCCTCTCCTCTCCTTTGTTTTTTTGGCTGGCAATCTCTGGGTGTTGAATTTGCAGTCAATAGATTATTTTATGTGTAGGGCACCACAAAAGCAAAGCAGCATCCTCCCCATGGGGACAACCTCAGAATAATTAGAAAAAACCATTTACATTTTAGCATGTATAAAAGTTTTGCACCATTCTGAACACTAGAATTTTATTTTAATGCTTAGCAATGACTGATATTTTGAGTTATTCAAAACAGAGAGGGTGAGCTATAGAGGGAAGCATGACGTTTAAAGCCTCAGATACAGCTCTGCAATTATAAGACCTTCAAGAGTTTACCACCTCCGTGAAATGCAGCCTGGTCCCTGACACTGACTCAGCCCTGTCTTCCTCCACTGTGAGGGCACAGCTCTATGATAGTTGTTACAGTATCTTTTGCAAGCCCCTTTCCTTGCTAGACAGTAAACTCTGTGAGAGCAAGGGCCACGTCTTTTCCTTTATGTGTCTATCTACCATGTATCTCCTCAGCCCTGTGCCTTCTACCCCTAAAACACTGCATGGTTGAGAGAAGACACTCAATGAATGTTTGGTTCATGAGTGATGAAGCATTTCCCCCAGGCTCCATGATAGTAGTCACTGTTCAATAATGTCTGGATTTAGGATTTTAAAATGTGGTGGTTGGATAGATGGCGCTTCACTGTGTTCTTGTTTACTGGGTGGATCACCTCCCCAAGTTGAAAGACAAGTGTCTTCACTGAAGAAGTTATTAGCTGAACCATCATGATGGACCTAGTCTCTCAACTTTGTGTTTAGAGATGGATGAATTCAGAGCCTTTGCCTTGAGCACTTTGTGGCCTGGAGGGCCCTTTATTTTAGTGATGATGGCTGTAATTTATTTAGTCCTTATATGTGAGGTGGTTTACAGTACAAACTGTAATTTAAAATATACTGCCAGTTTGGAAACGTTATGCTCATTTTACAGATGAAGAAACTGTAGCTCAGCAAGGTTAAATAACTGCCTAAGATATAGAGGTTATTAAGGGCAGAGCAATCCTTTTAAAATTGAGATCATGTCTACATGTGTGTAAGTCTCCAACGGCTCCCCATTTTTTCCAGAGTAAAAGCCCGTCTTTCCTAGGGTTACAAGGCCCTGTATGTCTGTCCCTCCCCCGTTTCCTGTCTGACCTCATTTCCCATCATTTCCCCCCTGGCTCTTCTCCCTCCAGGCTTCTCTTCTCTGTTCACAGGCCTCCTAGTTGCTCCTTAAAGGAGCCTGCACCTCTCCTAAGGGCTGTTTCTGAGGAACAGTCTCCAGAAAACCTGGAGGCTCTTTAGCTGCTTTGGGTCTCTGCTCAGTATCAGTTCTGTAGGAGACCTACTAAGGTTAAATGCCTCCCTACTCCACCAGTCTGCATCTCCTTACCTTTTTGCTTTCTCTACAGCACTCACCCCCTTATTAATATACAATTTACTTGTTGGTGTTTATTATTTGTTTTACTTCCTAGAATGTAAGATCTGCAAAGGCCAGGATCTTGTTCTCTGATGTATCTCAAGCACCTCCAGGAGCAGTGAGCTAATATTTACTAAGAGAACTAACAGGGCGAGGGAAGTCCCTCCTACTCTAGGATCTATCTTACTGGTTACAAAGTATAACTTACTAACTAACTTCTGGATTTTGGCCTCCTTGTTGTTTTCTCTTGTACTGCAGTGTGTGTGCGTGTGCGTACGCGTGTGTGCGTGATTTTTCATGACTAGGTATATACTTTGAGACCCTACTGTAAAAAAATTAATTTTTCCTCATAATGTTTAAGTTTTATGGGATTTTAAAATAGGATCGTTTAGGCCATACGTGAAAAACTCACAGCTAACATCATACTCAATGGCGAAAAATAGTTTTTCTTTAAGATCAAGAATAAGACAAGGGTATTCACTCATACCATTTTTATTTTATTTAGGTACTGGAAGTCCTAGCCACAGCATTCAGATAAGAAAAGAAAGTTGCACCAAAAATAATAAAATACATAGGAATAAACTTAATTTTCTGTACTCTGAAGACTACAAAACTGATGAAAGAAATTGAAGAGGACACAAACAAATGCAAAGACATTCCATGCTCATGGATGGGAAGAACAAATACTGTTAACATGTCCATACTACCCAATGCAATCTACAGATTTAATGCAATCCCTATCAAAATACCAACAGGAATCACTATGTTGTACATCTGAAACTAATGTAACATTGTGTGTCAAGTACACTGTAATTAAAAAAATAAAATAAAATAGGATTTCCCCTGAATGGTCCATGAAAATATATTAAGAAGCAAAATAAGTTTCAAGTAAAAGAATGAATAACTTCTATAATAGAACTCAGGGAATATTTGTTGAATGAATATCACATACTACACTTTTATTTTTAGGTTCACTTTAAAATTATTGTAGGTTCACTTTAAAATTTAGGTCTATAAGTTTATAATTAGTAAATAATAGAAAAAATTTAACATCAGTACAATAAGCAGGAGGGATTTCTTTCTAGCTATCTATATCATCCATGTTAATTAATGGAATATATAATTATATATATGTAATTAATGGAAATATAATTATATTAGAGTGAGATATAGCATAACCTCATATGGTCACTTTTGGATATTCACACCTTTGTGATTTTCCAAATGTGGCCTTTATGCCAGTATCTCAAATATTGCAGGGACAAATTGTGAAATTTCACTCATGTGACCATTGTTCACTCAGTTCTGAATTTTAGGAGATTTGGAGTAAGTAACTTAAAAATGAGTTCTCATGGGGCACCTGGGTGGCGCAGTCAGTTAAGCGTCCGACTTCGGCTCAGGTCATGATCTCACTGCTCATGGGTTCCAGCCCCGCATAGGGCTCTGTGCTGACAGCTAGCTCAGAGCCTGGAGCCTGCTTCGTATTCTGTGTTTCCCTCTCTCTCTGACCCTTCCCTGCTCACACTGTCTCACTCTCTCTCTCTCTCTCTCTCTCAGAAATAAAGTATTTTAAAAAAATTAAAAAAAAAAATGAGTTCTCATTAAGAATTTGGAAGTCATCTCACTAAATTCCCATAGAAATAAAAAATGATGTCATAAAAAATTTTCTTGGATCTGTGAACATATTCCCATTAATTTTTTTCTAGAAAAAATTCTAGGCTATAGAATTAAAATGCTATATTGTATTTGAAAAAAATTTGGAAAACCAGAAATTTATTTTTACTGAAAAAATTCCAAGTATACATATCTGCAACATACACTGATTTAAAAATAAAATATTCTCTTGAATTTTTAAGGCAATGTTCTAGTTAAAGATCTAACTTTAATATTTTGAACAAGTAATTGCATTTTCCTGTGTATTTTTTTAACCAAAGTAGATGCAATTTATATAGTAAATCTTGCTAGCACAAATGAAGATTACATAATTTAGCTGTGCTCGTTCTGTATTTTACTTCATTTTCTTTTGGCGTTATGACATTCTTGACATGAAACAGAAAATTTGGGACCCAGAATAGTCTTAGTACCCACAACAGAAATGAAGAGGTATATTCAAATCCACTACCAGAGCAAATGCAGCTTACTTTTCTCCTTCTAAAGACAGTTATATCTAGAGTATCCTGTGAATATCACATTCTGAAAACAGGGCCCTATACGTCTTTAAAGCTCCCTCAGCTCCATGGAAGGGTTTCATAAAAAAAAGAAAATATAGTTAGCCTTTGACTGGACTTGACTTCTTTGTTACTGGCATGGCCTGGCAGTGATTTCCAAATTTTTTTGACTTCCAGTCACAATAAGAAATACATATACTAGTGTGATCCAGCCCATGCGTGCACACACACATGCACACGCATACGCACAGGCACACACACAAAATTAAGACAGAAATTTCCTTCAGGGTTAAGATGGTAGATTGAACATACACATTCCTTCAAAAACCCACTAAAACTATAGTGATGGGATTATTTTAAAAAAGACATAAGCCCATAAAAGGAACAGAAGAGGAGGCAGCAACGACATAATTTTGGAAGTGGGAAAGCAGATGGACAAGTTAGGTAACCGACTAGCTGATACCAGAGAGAAAACTCTATGCCAACACTGGGAAAAGCTGAGAAATAACAGATTTACACTTCAGAAAACTCAAAAGGCTCAGGAATTGGCAGCACTAGGTATCTCTGGGTATAACTAAGATAAGTAAGACTGTGTGCAATCTGCCCCACACCCTTGGGCGTATGCTCCTCTCCTTTTCCAGTAGAAGACCGAGTGGAAGCCTTTGGACAAGGAGTCATCAGGCACAATGGAAGGAGGGTTATTAATACCCCAAACAAGGCTATCGAGTGACCATCAACAGCCTGAACATTGAAAACCCACTGGGACCCTGTCACCATCCCAACAATGGCAGGCAGACCGTTACTCTCCAGGTAGCAGTCTACCTGGGCACTTTCTGAAAAATGTGATCAGCCCAGGAAAAAAAGAGCTAAAGGTACTGACACTGGAAATTCCCCAAGAAACGGCAATCCCAGGTCAACTCATGGTGAAGATCAAAGGTGATCAGTCCCAACCGTATGCTCAGAAATTGCAGTCACCTTCATCATCTTCCACCCTTCATTATGAGAAGACATGCAAAGTTTACTAAATATCTGAGGAAAATTTCCCAAACAAAGATAAAGGCCAAAATCAACTTTCCAAGAAAAGGAAAATTTCAATACACTGTCAATATCTTTACAGAGATAAGGTTAAGACACTATATCTATGAAATGAACATGGAAGCCAAAACAAAGGGACACAGTAAACAGCAACATCAACAAAGAACCTTAGCAATGATAGAAGAAATAAAAATCTCAATAAGAGGTTGGATCATAAACTAGAATTGCCCAAAATGTCTAGAAAGTAGAGCAAAATGATAAAGAGGTGGAAAAAGTGAGAGGAAAGAAAAAAATCAGAAGGCCTGTCCACAGGAACAGCTTATGGATTTCTGAAGGAGACAACAGAGAAAATGACGAGAGATCATTAAAAACAAACATTCTAGAACAGAAGATTATGGATTATCAGTTTGAAATGACCCCTTGAGAACCTACTACAGTGGATAAAAATATACCCATACCAAGAAACGTCATAGTGAAAATTCAGAACATGGGGGACAAAAAATGGATTCTATAAGCTGCCGAAGATAAAAACAACACACCACTGGTCACGTACAACAACCAGAATGGCTTTGGACTTAACAATATTGAAAAGAAGCCCACAGGGGTGCAATGTTTTCAAAATACTGAAGGGAAATTATTTCCAACCTAAAATTCGATACCAAGCAAAATACCAAGTAGCATGGGGATGAAAAAAAGCCATTTTCAGACTACAAAGTCAAGTTCAGTTTTCTTTCCCTGCATTCTTTCTCAAGACTGTACTGTTTGATGTACTTCATCAAAATAGGAAAGTAAACCAAGAGAGAAGACGACCCAGGCACAGGAGACACAACAGGAATCACGGGATGATGGTGAAGGAGAACACTGTGTGATCACAGTGTGCCAGGTGAAGATGGTAATTGGTCTAGGTAGGACAGGGGACAGACACATTGACGGCTGTCAGTGTCATGCCTTCTGTCATTATACAATGTTTTACCTAAAAATTTATTGGAGTTTCACTATCAATAAAGACATGAGCATGAGACCCCATAAACTGGGAATTGAATCTAGAAAAAGTCAAAAGAAATTCAAAAGATAATGGCTGTGCAGCAGATTTAGAGAACAGTCAGCTTAGTTAAAAGGACGATGGAAGATTCCAGCATGAATTCTCCAGGAAAAGTCACAATGGAATTGATCTGTTACCTGATGAAACTGATACTGTGGAAAATCTTATTGACAGATTGCTAGAAGATGTGGGAAGAATTATAAAAGCAACAACAATAAACTGGGCACTTACTTACTACAGAGAAAGCAAAAAGTGAGAAACAACTGTAGTACAATATAATGCATACACATAATGTAGACACTGAATTCTGACTTATCAAAACATTACAAAACAAAAAAAAAATTAAAACAAAAAACTAAAACCAAAAAAATTTACAAAACCTAGATTGGAAGGATGGGAAGGTCTGCAGAATTAAAAAAAAAAGAGCTAAATCTTCATTTACTAAAATTGGAAGTAAATAGATAATGTTCGGGGCACCTGGGTGGCTCAGTCGGTTAAGTGCCAACTTGGGCTCAGGTCATGATCTCATAGTTTGTGAGTCCAAGCCCTGCATTGGGCTCTGTGCTGACAGCTCAGAGCCTGGAGCCTGCTTCAGATTCTGTGTCTCCCTCTCTCTCTGCCCCTCCCCTGCTCATGCTCTGTCTCTCTCTCTCTCAAAAGTAAACATTAAAGAAATAAAAAAAAGATTAAATAGATGATGTTCAAAACTGATTAATCAAAACTTAGTTATACACACCTGTATTAAAATATGGAAATTTATAAATCTCAGAAGAAAGAGCCAAAAAATAGAGTTGCTTCTGAAATGGAGGCCTGGGGGTAGAGTGGAAGAGCTGAGCAGGGAACCACCATATTCTTTCATAAAGGGCTTATATTATTTGACTGGAGTTATTGTTTTAAACTTTCAATTTTATAAATGGTGATCATAAATTTAAATTTGTAATGGTAGGTTCACATGAAGTTGTAGGAAACAATGCAGAGATCCTGTGTACCCTTTATTTAGACTTCCCCAATGGTAATATCTTGCAAAGCTATAGTATGATATCACAACTGGGATATTAACATTGATACAGTCGAGATACAGAATATTTCCATCTCCACAGAGTCCTCACATTGTTCTTTTACACCACACCCTCCTCCTTCCCATTTCATAGTCATGACTCCTGGCAACCACTAATGTGATCCCCCTCAGGTTTGTCATTTCAAGAATGGTATATACATCATATAGTATGTGACCTGTTTTTTGGTTTGTTTGTTTCACTCAGCACAATTCCTTCTTCAGCCAAGTTCTTGTGCATATTAATAGCTTATTCACCTTCATTTCTGAATAGTATTCTACAGTTTTTTTTCAGTTTTAGGTTATTATGAACAAAGCTGCTATGAACATTCATATGTAGGTTTTATATGAACATAAGTTTTCATTCCTGGGGCGCCTGGGTGGCTCAGTTGGTTAAGCGTCCAATGCCTGATTTCAGCTCAAGTCATGTCACGGTTTGTGGAATTGAGACCTGTGTTGGGCTCTGTGCTGAAAGCACGGAGTCTGCTTGCGACTCTCTTTCTCCCTCTCTCTGTCCCTCCCCAATCTCTCTCTCTCTCTCAAAATAATAAACTTAAAAATTAAAAAAAATTTCTTTGGGATAATGCCCAGGAATACAATTGCTTGGTTTTATGGTAGCCGCATGTTTAGTTTCACAGGAGACAAGGAAATTATTTTCCAGAGTGACTGTATGTTCCACTTTCCACTCAGCAATGATGATTGACCCAGCATCTTGAATCTTCCTCAGCAATTTGTGTTGTTACTGTGGTTTTTTTTTTTTTTTGGTCATTCTGATAGGTGTGATGTCTCCTACAGTTTTAGTGGGCATTTCTCTAATGGCTAATAATAGTAAATATCTTCTCATGAGTTTATTTGCCATCTGTATATACCCTCTTTGGTGAAATGTCTGTTCGTGTCTTTCACCAACTTTCCAATTCATTTTCTAATATAATTATTTTCTTTTACTATTGAACTTTGGGAGTTCTTTATATATTCTAGATATTGGTCTTTCGTAGATGTGTGTTTTGCAAATATTTCCTCTCATTCTGCAGCTTGTCTTTCATCCTCTTAATGAGGTAATTCTCAGAGCAAAAGTTTTTAATTCAGATGAAGTCCTGTGTATCAATTTTCTTGTCATGAAGAATGCTTTTGGTGTCAAATATAAGAACTTCTTGCTTAGTTCTTTTTAAAATTTTTTATTTTTATTAATTTTGTAATGTTTATTTTTGAGAGAGAGACACACACACAATGTGGGTGGGAGAGGACAGAGAGAGAAGGAGATAAAGAGTCCAAAGCAGGCTCCAGGCTCTGAGCTGTCAGTGCAGAACCCCACACAGGGCTCAAACTCATGGGCCTTGAGATCCTGACCTGAGCCAAAGTTGGACACTTAACCAAGTGAGCCACCCAGGTGCCCCTGCTTAGTTCTAAATCCTAAAATGAATGGATAAAGATGTGGTGTATGTATACACACACACACACACACACACACACACACACTCACACACAGGAATATTACTCAGCCATCAAAAAGAATGAAATCTTGCCATTCGCAACAACGTAGATGGAACTAGAGTGTATTATGCTAAGCAAAATAAGTCAGTCAGAGAAAGACAAATACCACAGGATTTCACTCATTTGTGAAATTTAAGAAACACAACAGATGAACATAGGGGAAGGGAAGGAAAGGTTAAGATTAAAAGATGGAGGCAAATCATAAGAGACTCTTAACTATAGAGAAGAAACTGAGGGCTGCTGGAAGGTCCGGGGTGGGCAGGGGATGGGTTAGATGGGTGATGGGCATTAAGGAGGGCACTTGTTGGGATGAGCACTGGGTCTTATATGTTAAGTGTTGAATCACTAAATTTTACACCTGAAACTATTATTACACTGTATGTTAACTAACTTGAATTTAAATATAAATCTGAAAAGGAAAAAAATCCTAAAGATCTCTTATGTTTTTAACAAAAGTTTTATTTATAGTTTTATGTTTTACATTAAGTCCGTGATTCATTTGTGTTAATCTTTATTACTTGACTGTTAAAACTAGGCATACATATTACTATGGCAACACAGAAATTCTTTGAAAGAAACCTAAAAAGACATATGAACAATAGTGACTCATGCTCTTTGTGACACATTCTAATTCCTAGTCTATCCTGCCCTATCCCACCTAACTCCCTACCCTCCCATCTCATCTTTTACATTTCATTACAAAAATGCTAATGAAATTAGCTTGATTTCATGGCACTCTCCCATAGATTGGAAAAGACCGTAGACACAGTCTTTTCTGCTTGGTGCACATCCCTCACTGTTCAATATTTCTTTTTTTAACTTCTCCATCAATTCTATTTCAGATGTTTAAAAAAAATCACTCCCTGCATTTTAATAAGAAGATAAAAAACTCCTTTTGTCCCGACGTTTCTTACCTGCATCCTTTTCACGTGCTTCCTTATAAAGTGGCACACAGTAATGCACATGGTCTGCAACCCACATCCCATGAGTTCTAAAGTATAAAGGAGAGCACTGGCAAGTGCAGCGCCAGCTAAGACTTGTAACCCCTGGGAAAATGAGAGGTATTCCTGCTACTTTCTCTTTAAAGTTCTGTGCCTTTCTACAGTCAACTCCGAAACAGAACACCATCTTTCTTATTCTTCACAAGACCACATTTTCGGTAACTTCCTAAAATATTATTTATCTCAACTTTCAGTACTGTTGGAGGCCGAGCCGGCTCCAGCAGGTCCAGGGGTCCCTGAAGGATGGACGGTGTCGACGAGAGAGAGAGTGAGAGAGCCCCGAGATTCTTTCTGATCACAAGGCAGGCATCTCTGTCCTGTCGGTTTTGGTGTCTTTATTTATAGGTTAAATGATAACATGACATCAGAAAAAGGAATTTTTACAATGGATAACTCTTTGTGATAAGATGCTTTGGAAAGTGTACAGAAGCAGGTTTTACAGAAATATTCTTGCAGAACTATTCCAATTATAGTGAGGTTAAGTAAATCTTATAACTAGAGAATTAGGGTATTCTTAGTAAAAGACAGGATACATATTTGTTCTAAGTTAATAACGCTAAGGTTAGGTCATAGGTTAAGTGTATAGATGGGCTAAGAGTCATTCTGTCTGACTCTCAAATGTATGTTTTTGAGTTGGTTAATAAGTTGTTTGTGGAAACCTATTTGATGCTGAATGTGTGAACACCATGGAGGCCCTAAATGTGTCAGCCTTTTGTTTGTGGGTAATGCTTTAGCTACTCTTATCTATCCTCATCCTAGCCACCTGTAAGGGAGGGTGTTTGCAGAAAGTAGGCCTTGGGGAAGGGACTGCCATACATTACCAACTAGGAGAAGGTGTAAGTATTGACTTAAGTTCTGCCCTTATCTGTACCTTAACTCTAAATTAGGCTCTTTGTCTCAGGGCCAGGCTCAGTTGTAATTCTTGTGTTCTTAACCCCCTAAGTCTTGGATCTGCAAGGCCCTTAGGAAGAGCCTTTTGACAATCATCCATAGAGCTTTCATCTAAAATCTCTCTTGCAAAGGCAGGAATATGCTTTTCCTTATGAGGTATCTGTGTTCAGAATATGGGTCTGATATGGAATATTGTGAGGCCTAGTCAATACCAGCACAATATGAGCCAGTAGTAGCAGAAGATACCAGTTTTCATTTTTCATGGCAGTAGCTGTGCAAACACTGCCATTTCCTTGCTGTGACTGCCATCCATAGAGGCCAGTGTGGCTCCCGGCACAGTAACAACCCTTAGCAATACTTGATTATTCCAAGGCAGGTAAAATGTACTATGCCCAGTGCCTGCCAACTCTAGGAAACTCGATTGCTTGGGGATTCAATCCAAATACTAATCTAAACATGCTTACCAACTACACTAACCGACACTCTTGCGATTTGGCAGATTTGGCTTTATTGTGTTTGTTTTGAGGTTTGTTAATTAGCAACATCCAGAAATACTAATTCACACTAATGAGGGATCTATTATGTAAGATACTACTGCACTTGAGCATCTTCTCTTTAAGATCAAAGATCCCACTTACACTGATTGAGTAGATAATTCATGCATTATCAGCATCTTAAATTATGTTAATTATGATATGAATTTCTCTAAGATTCTCTATTAAGGGTTGTCAGTTAACCTTACTGGCTAACAGAAATGCTGGCAAAATTTCGTGCAATAGTTCTTGACACTGAATTAAAAGGAATCTTTCTGTTCTGAGTGATGGGCATGAGAGAGTTTTCAAAAACAATTAAATGGTCGCTTCTGCTAAAATTGCTGATGACACCATAATAGCGGTTTAGTAACGGCCCATAAGGTAAAAAGGAAAAAATATAAAAGCCGTTTTCTTCTTTTTAATTGCATATGTTACTATATTGACTGACTCTTCAAAATGGGAATACTGGGGTATATGTTCTTTTAAAATTATTACAACTATAAAGCAATACAAGAATTTCATTATCTTCTTAAAAATCACTCAATACCCACTTTATTGAATATCTCAGCATTTCGTGATTCAGCAGTAAACACTTTTAATAGTATCACACTTTAGGCTGCAGTGATGCATTTCATTTGTGTGGTGGCTTTTTACAATCCCAAAGCAATTTTTGTCAATGAGGCTTAATGAGTTGAATCTTGAATAACTAAATATTAAATTATTTAATTGCTCATTATCTGTTCACTGACAATAAATATTTTCTAAGCAACTATCATGCTGCTACACACTGTACTGTCCTATAGTAAACCAATGCCTCACTTCCTGAACAAATGAACTATTTCTGTCATTGTTTTTTTTTAATTTTTTAATGTTTTACTTATTTTTGAGAGAGAGATAGATACAGCGTGAGCAGGGGAGGGTTAGAGAGAAAGGGAGTCACAGAATCTGAAGACAGGCTCCAGGCTCTGAGCTAGCTGTCAGCACAGAGCCCAACGTGGAGCTCAAACCCATGAAGAGTGAGATCATGACCTGAGCCGAAGTTGGTCGCTTAACCGACTGAGCCACCCAGGCACCCCTCTGTCATTGTTGATAAAGGCAATGACCCCTGGATAAATAGTAATCGCATAAGGTATAATAAAGATAATCTCGTCTTTCAATGATTATATAAATTATTCAACAGGAGGACTCCTAAAATTCAGTATGAGGAATAAGGGAAGAAAGTCTGTATGAATATATAGCTTTAAAACTTCCGTTTACCATTGATAGGAATTGCCATCAAGTACTGGAAGAAGAGAAGATGAAAACATGCAAGTTAATCAAGCCTAGGACTTCAACTAATTAAAATTAATACAGAAATTGGTATTAATGAAATAATAAATAATAACAGTCCACTCAACTTCTTGAGTGCCTATTCTGTGGTGGACATTATGCAAGGATTTTACACACGTTATATCTCATTACCACTCAAACACCCTATTGGGTAGGTATTATTTCAGCTGCTTGGCAGACACAGAGAGAGAGAGTGGGAGAGGAAGAGGGAAGGAAAGGGAGAGAGACAATAAATTAAGTGCTGTGAGGTTAAGTCACTTGCCTCATCTCATCTCATCTAGTGGGAAAAGCAGGATTTGAAATATGTTCCATTTTATTCCTAAACTGGTTTTTATATCAAAAGTGAGTTTTCTAACCACTGTTGGGTTAATTCAATTTTCATAAAAATTCCTCGAGAACTCATCATACTCAAAGCACTGTGAGTTTTCTCAACTGAAAACAAGGACATAAAACTCCTAGCTTTGTGAAAAAAAATATTTAAAATAATTCATCTACACAAATCTACTTCTGTAGTTCTACTAGTAAATCACCTAAGTATTTATAATCAAAACAAGGTAAATCATAGCCTAGCAGGAATGCCTTTATTAGAACAAATGTTCAGGTTATCCTAGCAAAGCCAAGTGATTATAGCAAAGGCCAACCACGTGCAGAAAACCAGGAGACTCAATGATCTGGGCCTGATAGCATCATCTCATACAGACTCCTCATATAGGAAAATAATTGAACTAGCTCAAATTACAAGAGTTTGAGACTAAGACAGACAGTATCTCACTGTAGGGAGAAACATTCTGAATCAATGACAAAGAGGCTTAAAATAACTTCTTAAAAAATCTTTTTAAAATGTTTTATTTATTTCTGAGAGAGAGAGACAGCATGAGCAGAGGAGAGTCAGAGAGAGAGGGAGACATAGAATCTGAAGCAGGCTCCAGGCTCTGAGCTGTCAGCACAGAGCCCGATGTGGGGCTTGAACCCATGAACCGTGAGATCATGACCTGAGTTGAAGTCAGATGCTTAACCGACTGAGCCTCCAGGCGCCCCTAAAAGAACTTTTTAAATCCTATCTCCAAAAGGATGATTTGTGTCCTCTTTGAATCAAATTCAGAGACATCTGACCTTAACCAAGGCAGTTATGGTTTACAATGGCCCAACAAACTGCAGAGCTACAAATCTGCATTATTCATTAATCAAATCTATTGGGGATTTCAAAATGGGTCTGGTAAATTTCTTTTCTCAGCTTTCAATTTTTATTAGGCTACCAGTGATACTGTCAGGAAATGCCAACATGTAAGCCTTTTAAGGCATAAGTTTAAGGCATTCATGTAAGCCTTTTAGATACCACTTGGACTAGGTTGTCCAGAGATAGCAATGTTTAAGTGTTGCTTTCAAAAAACAAATGCTGGGGGTGGGCGGGGCGCCTGGGTGGCTCAGTCAGTTAAGTGTCTGACTCTTGATTTTGGCTCAGGTCATGATCTCCAGGTTCGTGAAGTTGAGACCTGCATCTGGCTCTGTGCTGACAATGCAGAGCTCGTTTGGGATTCTCTCTCCTCTGTTTCTGCCCCTTCCCTCTCATGTTTGCTCTCTCTCAAAATAAATAAATAAACTTAAAAAACCCCACAACCACCTCCCCCAACCAAGCACACCAAAAATAAATGGGAATTACTGGTGCATTGCCTTATTTGACACTTGAAGGGATGGGAGAGAGGACTTGTGGTAGTATACACAATGACAAGGGGGAATGGCTTGAGATTTTCCATATTAATTGAAACAGAGGACAATAAATCATTTGACTCACACTAAATGTACAGCTGATTTATACCACATTTCATTCGTTAATTTAGTGATAAGTCCTATGTGAAAGAAAACACACTCAACACCATGGTAGAACATATAAGAGCTTTGGAATTCTATCTAAATGCAATTTCAAATCCCAATTCTAGCACTCAGACTGAACTACATGGGGAAGTTATTTATATTTTCTAGATCTTGATTTTCTTATCTGCAAAATGGCTGTGTAGGTATTGAATGAACCAATAGAAAATGCCTAGTCAGTCCCTGGCATACATTAAGGTACAAACAGTGTTGTCTTCCTTCCTTTTCCTTCTTAGGCTCTAAAAATGAAGGAAACCATATGGAATAATACAAAACAAATCAGACATCAACACATGGGTTAACAGAACCAATAGCATAGTACGAAGAATAAAAGTGAGCATGCTACCAGTGACTAGGGCAACAGATAGTCGTGCTGCCGACAATGCCTGGGCTCCTCACCTTAAGGGGTGGAGCCTCTTTCTCCACCCCTTGCATTTGGGGTGTCCTTGTGATTTGCTTTGGCCAGGATGCGGTGGGATTTACTCTGATAATCTTTTTATTAAACTTTATTTATTTGAGAGACAGAGCAAGTGTGAGCAGGGGAGGTGCAGAGAGAGAGCATCTGAAGCAGGCTCTACACTTACAGCAGAGGACTCCATGCGAGGCTTAAACTCATGAACCATGAGATCATGGCCTGAGCTAAAATTGGGACGCATAACCAACTGAGCCATCCAGGCGCCCCTGTTCTGAGAGTTTAAGCCTAAGCCTCAATAGGCCTTGCAGGTTCATCTCATACTGCTCTTAAGAGCTCACCTCTACTACGGAGAACTAGCCCAAACTGCTGAAGGCTGAGAGACCACATGGAGCAGAAAGAAGTCAGCCCAGCCGAGGCCTCCTGAGGCCAGTCAGCCTCCAGGCAACCCAGCAGCCGATCACAGATGTACCAGTTAGTCCAGCCAAGAACAGAAGTACTGCCCAACAGAACCACGGGCTAAATAAACAGTTGCTGTTTTGAGCCACTGAATCTGGGGGGAAGGGAAGAGTTTCGCTGTAACAGATAACTGATACAAATGTAAAATGACACGGGGTCTTGACAGTTTTCAACCGAAACACAAAATCATGGGAACACAGGTTCAAAACAATTTGGGGAAGATTAGTCACTGACTCCAACAGAATGATGTGGTATGCCAGTTGCTACTGCATTAGATTAATGAAAAATGCAAATTTCTCACCAGTGGGGAATTAGGGGTTTCATGTGCAAATGAATCTTTGTAACTGGAGGTACAGAGATTAATTTTCCCCAGGCAATATTCTTGTGAGGTTTCTATATTTTTGGAGTCCAGGAACTGTTGTTATGCATTGTACATGGCAACAGAGGAAAAAGATGGCAAGGGAAGAAAAGCTGGGAAAAATTAGACATTGAAAATGAAATAAAAGGAATTTGGGACAGTGTAGTGAGTTTCACACTGCAGATAGCAGAAAGGAAGCCCAGCTAGCCTGTCTCGTTCCTGTGTTATCTGTCCATTGCAAAGAAAGGACCCCGGCCTTCCTCTAACCTTTTATTTTCTTCTTTACCAAGTAGAGCACCCCATGAAAGCGATTAAATATAATTTTAAACTTGTGTCATATTGGTTTCTCTTTGTGAAGCACACAACTAAGTGTGGTTTTGAAGGAATAATTTGCGATCTACAGATGAAAAATCACCATGCAGCTGAAAAGTGCTTCTCTTAAATATGGGCTAAATCCTGCGATTTGTGTAATGGCTAAATTTGTGCTGATTTTGTGCGAATTTCGGAGGTCACCCACAGGTTATTTCTGAAAAGTACGAGGTCTAGAAAGTGAGGAAGATGCCTTTTGTTCCCCCTGGGTGCAAATCAGTACTGTAAAGGGTGGGACTGGGCAGTAAAATTTACAGGCAAATGGCAAGTTCTTTGAGGTGGCACTCATCATGTCTACTTACTTCACCCCTTTGGTGCCCAGGAAAATGCTAGCCCTGAGCAGTGGCCCCCAAATAACTCTTGACTCAAAATATGTCAATTAAAGGCATATCCAAATACTGTGACTGCTCCACTACAGAGAACACACAGATACCTCGTAAGGGTAGGTGGGGCACACTTGACACACTTCTCAGGGCTGTAGCTGACAGTGAGAAGGGAAATCAAGATGGGGGTCTGGTGAGAGGGAAGAACCACGGGGAAGCACTCTGCATCACAGAGAGATGAGACCAGGGTCAGCACAGAAAATGAGTCCCTGGAGTCCCTCAGCCGATACCCACACACCCACCTGCCCCACCTGGTCATCCACTTTTGAGTTTGGAGTTGCCAGGAGGATAAAATGTAACGGTTAAGGAAGAACCAGAACAGCAGCTATAGAAACACAGGTTTGGAAGAACATTTCTTTGGGGTTGTCTGGCTCCATCCTCTGAAGAGCCTAGAAATCCCTGAATGTTGACCCTCTAAGTTTGATTTGAAAGCTTTCAATGATGGACTCCATTCCTTTGGTGTGAGGTCTCTAATTGTTAGTCTGCCATGATATTGAAGTAAAAATTGGCATTGCACACTTGGTTCTGGCTCTGCCCTTTGAAGCGACCAAGAACATCTCTTCAGGCTCCTGAAGTAGCTGACAATGGGACCCACATTCTAAAATTCTTTTAAATGTTTATTTTTTAAGGAGACAGAGAGAGCATGAGTGGGGGAAGGGCAGACACACACACACACACACACACACACACACACACACACACAGAATCTGAAGCAGGTTCCAGGCTCCAGGCTCCAAGCTGTCAGCACAGAACCAGACGTGGGGCTTGAACTCACAAACTGTGAGATCATGACCTAAACCAAAGTCAGACGCTCAACCAACTGAGCCACCCAGGCATCCCTAGGGCCCCACATTCTAATAGAAAGTGTCTTTTTTTTTTTTTTAATATACTACATAGGATACTGGATATGGAATGTTTAGACTAGAGGCCACAAACTCAAATGCCTTTAGAGGCAGGCAGGTAATGGAAACATTTGAAAGAGATGGGAAGCTGGTGGTTGGAGTTCCTAGAAAGGCAATGGAGAGTGGTGGGTTCTGTGACTTGAAAGACACACCCAATTTACAGCCAGTTGTGGTAGCTAGCTGCTAAGATAGTCGTCAATGATATGTACCTCCTGGTACTCATCCCTTTGAATAGTCCCCTTCTGCATTGTACCAGGGTTAGTCTGTATGACCACTAGCATATGAAAGAAGTGCCACCTCTGAGGTGAGGTTATAAAAGACTGCAGCTTCTGTCTTGGATACTCTCTCCCTCTCTTGAGCATGAACTCTCTGTTGAATTACTAGCTTTGGGGGAAGCCAGATGCATGTCATGAGGACATTCAGGCAGCCTATGGGGTGGCTGATGTGTGTGAGGAAATGAAACCTGCCAGCAAATGCTCGATTGAACCTGGAAACAGATTCTCTCCCATGTGAACCTTAAGGTGACTTTTGTGGCCAGGGAATGCTTGGTGGCAACCCCATGAAAAACTGAGTCAGAATCACCCATTTACACTGCTGCTAAATTCCTGATCACAGAAACTGTGAGATTACATGTCCCTTGTTTTTAACTGCTAAGTTTGGGACAAATTGTTATGTATCAGTAGATAACTAATACAGCATTCTAATTCACTTTCAAGCACCAGTGGACACATCAGCACACTTTGATGTGCTGGTGAAACAAAATACAGAGCTCCAGTTTACAACCTTGTTTCTCAGTAAGACCTGGATCTGNGGGATTCATTTATAGCTTATATTTTAAGCAGGAAGCTATTTCCCCCACCCATAGGAACCAAATATAATTTTCTCTATCACTATATGGTGGCAACAAACATTGGGGCAGAACCTAGAGAAATCTGGAAAGAAATTCTGTTACAAAGAGTACTTGGATTAGAATAGAAAGCTAGGGGAACTCCAGTCCAATCAAAATAGAAACACATTTCTTCAGTAATTAAAAACCAAGAACAGGCGTTTCACAGAAAGTATTGGAAAAAGCAACCCTTATCAGAAATACGATAAATACAGGCATACTTGCTTTATTGTGCTTCACAGATATTGCCTTTTTTTTTTTTTTTAAACTTATTGAAGGTTCAAGGCTTCCGTGGGGGAAGTAAGTGAAAATGTGGTAGAAATAGCAAGAGAACTAGAATTAGAAGCGGAGCCTGAAGACCTGACTGAAATGCTGCAATCTCATGATCAATCTTGATTAGATGAAGAGCTGGCTTCTTATGGATGAGCACAGAGAGTGGTTTCTTGAGATGGAAACTACTCCTGGTGAAGATGCTGTTAAGATTGCTGACATGACAACAAAGCGCTTAGAACATGGCATAAACGTAGTTGAGAAAGTAGCAGCAGAGTTTGAGAGGGTTGACTACAATTTTGAAAAAAGTTCTGCTGTGGTAAAATGCTATCAAGCAGCACTGCATGCTACAGAAAAATCACTTGTGAAAGGAGGAGTCAACCGATGCGGCAAACTTCATTATTGTCTTATTTAGGTATTTGCCACAACCTTCAACAAGCACCACCCTGATCGGTCAGCAGCCATCAACACTGAGCAAGGTCCTTCACGGGCAAGAAGATTATAATTCACTGAAAGCTCGGATGATGGTTCACATATGTCAGCAATAAAATATTTTTAAATTAAGGTATGCATATTTAAAAAAATATTTATTTTGAGAGAGAGTGAGAATGTGCATTTCAACACACACGAGAGAGTGCGAGAGGGCCAGAGAGTGAAGGAGAGAGAGAATCCCAAGCAGATTCCAGCTGTCAACATGGAGCCCAGTGCAAGGCTCAATCACATGAACTGTGAGATTATGACCTGAGCTGAAGTCAAGAGTTGGATGCTTAACCGACTGAGTCACCCAGGTGCCCCTCATACTGTTTTTTGTTTTTTGTTTTTTTCGACATAATGCTTTGAACACTTAATAGACTGCAGTATACAGTATAGTGTAAACATAGCTTTTATATGCACTGGGAAACCAGACATTTCCTTTGACCCTCTTATTGTGATATTTGCTTTATTGTGGTGGTCTGGAGCCCGATGTGCAATATCTCTGAGGTATGCCTGGACTTTATCACTTACGGTCTAACCAGTCATTGAGAGTTCTTCCCCTACCATCCACCCTCCGTCCCCATCATAATAATGGGAACATTGGAATAAAGAAGCTGGTCTTAGGAGGACAAGAGCAGTACAGGATGCACAGGAGAGAATTAGGATGTGTCACCAAATGAAGAATAACGGGCTGACTGGATAAGGAACCTGGACAACTAAAGGAAAAAGAAACCTATGGACCAGAACTGGGAAAACTTCTCCAGGTAATGATTTTCACCAGCTCCTTAGTGAAGAAGGCCTGAGAGTCTGTTTCAGAACTCTACTGAGTACCCTTGATGGGCTTTGCATAGAAGAATGCTAACAATTAAGTTGGGCATAGAGTGAACTATGTTCTATCGTGAAAGAAAACCCTCAGGTTTTGTAACAGACAGATCTCACAGGGGTGGGCATGCCTCTCCGTCACAGACACCCTGCCAGGGATGTGTACAAACAGGTCAAGCAGAAGCCCTAATAGAGTACCACTTTGACAAGAACTGTTTCTGTCAACACAATGCAGAGTCATTATCAGGTAATTTCAGAAAGTGCCAGGAAGCATCATATTTTGTGGAAAATTATAATCAAAGTCTGGCTGAAGTTGGGCCATCAATATGGAAAATCAGGAAAAATGTGAAGTGCAATGCAATGCTTGGCATTTTGTGGAAACACTGAAAATGTCAACTGGGGAGACTGAGAAAAACATGGGGGAAGAAGGTGCCATTGGAAAATAAGTGTAAAAGAGGATTAGTATAAGACGAAAAGACCCATGTGCATAGATGCATCTTATATGATATGTTGATAGCTTGTGACTTACACTGCTTGGAAAAAATATCCCATTGTTAGTACAGAAGTCTATTAATTCAGGGTATTGTCAAAAACCATTGCACTAAAATGCTTCCTTTTTGTCAGTATTCTTGTCAACCTTCTACTGATAATCTCAAGCTTGAGTTTTAAGAGACTGGTGGGTCAGGGACCTGGAACATAGAGGTTAGAGGAGAGAGGAAGGGGATGTATGGACTTAGTATCTTTAAGAGGGGTTGGGGGTTCTTTCACCTCATGCTGTGCATTTTTACTCTTTTGCTATTTTTAGGTGAGACTCCATGAATTATTATGAGCCTGAAAGGGAAGAAGAATCTCTAAGGAAGCTACTTGAGGAGGTGGTGAGGAAGGCAAGAGGCCCCTCCCCCCCCATGCCTTTTTCCCTTGGTCGAGGTAATGATAGGAAATGTACCGGCTGGTTGTGTATCTAAATCCGAATTCATTTATTTTCCGCTAGATTTTCCTTTACCCATTTTGTCCTTCTTTTGAAATTTAAGGAGTTAGGCCAGTCTGTGCTCACTGCTTCATGGAAATTATGTGATAAAAGAAAGGAAAAAAAAAGATTTCTAAATCTGGCTTGTACATTTAAAAAGCATAGACACTTGGAAGAACAGAAATGACATATAGACAGAATGTTTGGGAGAATACATGGTTAAGGGCATTTTTCCTCCTCACCCTCACAAAGTAGAAAAGATATCTTGGCTGTATCAGTCACTACTGGAGCTTGCCTTCCCAGCCGTCGCACAGCCAATTCCGGAACACAAATCCTCAAATCTATCCAGTTACCGTCTCCCTTTCCCCTGCTTGATCCAGACTTCTGGGGAGTCTGACCCCAGAACCAGGTACTGGATCCTGACCGAGGCTGCAAATGCCCACTCATTTCAGGCATGAGACCCAATTCCACAAAATGACATGAATGGACAGTTTTCCTCACTTTAACCAGAGATACCATCATAAGACGGTCCCTTTTCTGACTCTCAAAGTGTTGTGTCTGGAAAGATGCTTGAAGCTGCTGTGGCCATCTTGCTCCCAGCCTGAGGAGGAGGTGGGCACACAGATGGGTGGAGTGAAAAGAAGACCCAAGAGAAGCATAGAGAAGTCAGGTCAGGGTCCCAATGATTATTGCCAGGAGTTTTCCTACCTTTGAATTTCTTTTTAGGTGGTAATATACACTTCATTATTATTTAAGGTATTTGAATCAGCTTCTTTTGTGTCTTGGAGCCAAAGGCATCCTAACTGGTACACTGGCTGAGGGGAGAAAGGAACATGGAGGAGAAGTGAAGAGAGAAGACATACGAACAGTGTCTACAAAAAGGGGATTGGCCACAAGGGATCCCACCTATTGGAAAGTATTCCGCATCTTTAGCCCACTCAGCCTCTGCTCAGGTGAACCACCCCACACATCTCCTGCACCCAGGGCCATGCCGGTCTTTCTCATAAACATCTGATGAGGATGTGCCTCTCACAGCAGCCAGCAGGAGCCTTGAGGATTGTCCAACAGAATCCCTACGTTCCCCTAAAGCGGAAGCAGTGTTAAACATGTTAAGACATGCAGTTTATACATGTGTGTGGGATGGATTTTCTTTAAAACACTACAGGGTGGAGCTACATCAAGTTACCTCCTTGCCCTTCTCTGTCGAGATTATTGTATCTTTGAGTGCACTTGTGAAAGGCATTCCCAAGTACAGCAAGGTCCAGCAAGTATAGCCTTCCTTGACTGCAGACTAGTCGCCAGAAATCTGGACTTTCCCCTGTCTCTAGTTTCATTCTTGTGGACTTTGGCTGCTTGGTACTTCTCTTACTTGCAGTCTGCCACTTTCCATTTGTTTGTCTGTTGTTATAGTTGTCCATCTCCTGACAGTACCTCTTGCATCTTGAGACCGGCCTTAGATGACCTCACCATTTGCCTCCCTCCCTGGGTAAACAGACACAGAGAAGCTCTGCTATTATCCTGAGACTCCTCCCAGATACTAGATGAAAACAGAGAGGGTCATCTAAAGGCTATTTCCTCCATTTGCCTAATCTTCTACCTCTGGCAGTCTTTGAAGATGATATAGTTCAGAGGTTTGGCAGTGGGGGTTGGGAGAAAGACAAGACAGGATGGGGTAGTGGCAAGGTCAAATTATTTATATGGGAAGGGAATCTGACCAATTGAAGTGGAAAGTGAGTTGCGGG
>NW_027527569.1:4258254-4280722 GCF_008692635.1 Crocuta crocuta
CGGTGGCAGGGAGAAAGAAGAAATGAAAGAGGGTTAAAGGGGAATTGGTATGACATCTGGGAGCACATCTACAAATGTGTCCTAAGAGAAGACTGTGAAATTAGGCTGCCTGGATGTGTGCTGTGGCTCCCTTGCTTATATGTGTTAGTCTTTGGACAAATTATTCACCTTCAAGTCTCAGTTTCCTCATCCATAAAATGGGGATAATAATGTACTTATTTCATAGAGGTATTGGAAAAACCGAATGAAATAATAGAACTAAAGCACTGAGAACATTGCCTGCTACAGAGAAAGATACAATAAATGTTATTTTTATCATCATTATTTTATATGTTGAGAAAAATATGATTTCTACCCTACCTAATTTTTAAAAGTTTTATTTCAAAAGTAAAACTGCATATATATTTACAGTGTAGAACATGATGATTTGATATACATCTACACAGTGAAATGAAAGTGTGGTATAATTATATAATGGAATATTATTCACCCTTAAAAGAGTATATCTTGTCATTTGCAACAAAATGGATGAAACTGGAGGACATTAAACTGAGTGAAATAAGACAGACATGGAAGGAAAAAAACTGCATGATTGTACTTATATGTGGAATCTAAAAATGTCATATCCTACTTACTTTTAAAAATTATATGAAGAAGCTTAAATACTATTGATTGATCAATAGAAAATTTCAACCTCTTATTATTGGAGTTATAAACTAAAAATATTATTCATATCATATTAGTCAAAATAAATTTGCTATGGCAATACCACACCAGTCCCTTATAGTTTACTTTCTTCCTTCTGCCGTATGTAAATTTCTGGCTTCAACATCTGCCTATTACTTTCCACTTCTCTGGTATACATGAATGTGGAATATTGGAAGATAATTATGCCATTTTTAAGTGCAATATGTAAATTTCAGAAAAATTTCAGCAAGAAAGCCTAACATGGGATATTTAGTAACTTTTGTAAGAGTCAATAATTATAAAAATAATATAATCTCTAGTAAAGGGTATCAGATTCGGCAGGAATTATTAAATTACAGATTAACCCTGTTGTCTTTGTTTTTCCATGATACTATCTTTTAGTTAGTATTTCCCAAATGTAACTGAGTTACTAACTTAAAGGCCAATTGGAATTTTCATTATTCTTTCTGTTATTCATCCAATCTCCCTGAGCTGTTCATGGGCAATGAAATGCCTAAAATATGTACAGGAAGAAGAGAAGTAGAAGAAAAGAGTCTCAGAAGTGAATGAGCAAATAGATCTGGAATAATTGGGAGTTAGCTGTGGTGTTATATATTATTTTCTATGGGTAGTAAGTGGTTTTCAGACATACTAAAAACCGGGAGAGACACTATAAATAGAAATCTATAATCGACGTCTACATTTTATTTCATAGTTACTTCAGGGTTTTTTTTTTTCCCCGTATAAAAAGAAGCTTCCATTTTCCAAGCCCTAACATTGAGTTAAATCAGAGGTAAAGATTCAGGACTACTGGAGAGAAAGGGGAGTCAGGAGTCATGATCTTCTGCAGGTGGGGAGCCAACCAAGCTGCTTCCACAGAACAGCAGTCAGGCCTCCTGTCACTTAGGGAACTCAGAACCAATTGAGCTGGGCATCAACCAGGGAAAACCAATTCCCTTCTAACCAAACAACTGTACTTGTATGAAATGGTGCAGAAAACGGATGGCAGGGGCCTTTCCAATTTGTTATCTGTTAGTGAATAGGACTTCTGTTTCTGTCTGACCTCTGAGACATCTTTGCAGTACCTGAAATACTGTGATGGATAGTGCCGACTCCAGAAGTCTTTGAAAAATGTTTTCCCTCTGGCCAAACATACAAGTAGAATTCATTTTCCATATTCAGAATCCAGATCCTATTGATTTTATATTCAGATGTGCTTAGCGAACCATCAGGACCTTACAGCACAAAGGATATTTTTTGAGGCCCCCCATTGGAAGAGTGTGTACCGTGGGTCATGCATGCATTTCTAGCACAGTGTGAGTCCAGGATTAGGTTTGAAGATATGGGTTGTCCAGGGATGCTATGATGTGGGTGAGCAGGTGCTCTGTTACCGGCTGAATTGTGTCCCTCCAAAATTCATATGTGATTCTATTTGGAGATGGAAGTCTTTAAAGATACAATTAAGTTAAATGAACTCCATAAGGTGTGTGGTAATCCAATCTCACTGGGTCTTTAAAAGAAGAAGAAATCTGGCCACAGACATGCATGGAAGGAAGAGGAAGTGAAGACACATGGAGAAGGTGCCCATCTACAAGCCAAGGAGATTCTCAGACTTCTGGCCTCCAGAACTGTAAGAAAATCAGTGTCTGCTGTGTAAGCCACCTCCGCTGTGCTACTTTGTTATGGCAACCCTAGAGCCTAATACAGCTCTATTTGCAGTATGTTAAACTTCATTAGATGATTCGTGTCCATGCTCAACAAAGGCTGGTCCCCAGCACTAAGACAAGGTGCTCTTTCTAGCTCTTGGCAGTTGGGGAGTGGGAATCAGCCCAAGGAGAGGGATTTGGTGACCATGACCTAGACCAAGGGCCCTTAGAGGTGGGGAAGGGGAGAGGACATTATGTGAAAAGAAGGCTCAATTTTTTTTTAAATAGAAAATCATCCTTTGCTTTCTTTTACAAAAGCTTTACATGTTCACTGTAGAAATAGTGGGAAATACAGATAAAAAAATGAACAAACAAAATGCAACTATGATCTCACCACTTGGAGGTAACTGTTCATACGTTGTTGTAAATCTTTCCAGACCTTTTCCTATAAATACATGAATTTACACACATACACACACAGAAAAATGGAATAATTTGTTGTTTTATGACCACCTTTCCAGGTCAATAATTTTTAAATTATTGAAAATAGTATCATTTCTAATGTCTGATATTATCCCATTGTATTGATTATATCCTAGAAGTGAAATTGGTGGGTGGGATGTGTCCAAGCCTAGGCATATGTACAGGCTTTTGATACATGTCACCACATCGCCTTCCAGAAATGATGCATCCATTTATATTCAGAAAATCTATTTTGAGTGCAACATAAAGCCCTGTAACGGGTTACTCTTTACTCAGCTGTTCATGGGCATTCAGCCAAATTCTTAGGGAGGAGAATGTGGAAACCAGAGGACACCGAAAATCTGTGTCGCCAGTGACTCAGGACACTCAAAGGCTTGATGGGGGAGTGTCCAGTGCTGGTTGAGGGGGCATTTCCTACCTTGGCAGAGTGACAGGCAGAGTGGAGCCTGGCAGGATCAGTACGTCCTGCGGCCAAAAGGAAGCCGCAAGCTCCAGTGGGAGAGGCCGCGCGGGGTGTCTACTGAGAGAGCATGGCGTCCGTGGAGTTATGGAGAATGAAGAGGTGTGAAGATGGACTCCTGTTGCTCACTTGAAAGTGGGGTCATATCCCTGGAGGTCTCTGAATGGGCTGGGAGGAACCCTTGGGCTGAGGTTCCAGGGATTTTACCAGCAGGGAGCCTGAGATCACTGAGATTATGACCCCTGGTTGTTAATTTTATCCCTCAGGCTTTCAGGGCCTGGGAAAATACAGGTTATACCAGGGAACGAGTACAGAAGGCCCAATAGTCTTTGCAGTTTTTATGCATTAATGGAAGATGCTGTTTGACTTTGGTTCTTTGCCCAGTATAAGAGATCCCAGGGGGGCATACTTAAAAGGAAAACCAAGCTAATCTTAAATGAAAAAGGAACTATTTTATTTTATAAACATGAAAATTATACGGCACTCAATAAAATGTGTTGGCAAGTAAACTTCTGACACATTGTATGATAAATAAAGTAGGGTAGTTCCTCTTGGGGGAAGAACTTGAATTCTACTTATCATTAGATTAAGAACTTTCGACAGGAATCTTTCTAGGGAAGATAAGCAGTGGTCTCTGATTTACTGGTGGATAGAGCATAGTAGAAAAGGGAATAGCACCTTCATTGTTGTCCAGAAAGGTATTGTTACCTTCCTTATTGTGTTTCAAGACATTCACAGAGCACCTGGTCATCTTTGGGCCATGGACCTTTGCTGGTCAGACATAACCTATACATGAGAAGGACAGTCACGTTGATCTTGATATGGATTTTGAGAAAGAATAGTGTGTTGTAGATAAGAGTGAAGAATTAACAGCATTTTGTTTGACTTCTTTGAAATGTAGATTTAGCTGCCAAAGTTGCTCCCCAAAGTAAACTTATGTTCTGTACATTTGCCCAAGGCAATGAATAAATTTCCAATAAAACAAACAAACAATTC
Organism: Crocuta crocuta; assembly: GCF_008692635.1. NCBI lineage: Eukaryota > Metazoa > Chordata > Mammalia > Carnivora > Hyaenidae > Crocuta > Crocuta crocuta. Next base: position 4,262,527 of record NW_027527569.1, read on the forward strand.
TTTCCTTGGGGTTGTTTTCTTCTATCTTCGAGTGGTACCACGGAGAATTAATTACTTCATAATCTTGCTCACGATAGCTTATCCAATTAAACACAGTTATGGAAAAACAGGGCTTACCGTCTATCACTGGTTTAGGCTGAGAACTTTTGAGGCGCAGCGAGGGCCGGAAGCGGGTTCGGTCGTTGAAGCTCCAGCTTTTCTGCACCTTGGTGGGGCTGCCCTCGGCTGTGATGTCGGCGCTCGGGGACCTCCTGTCACCTACTGAGGCTTGTCTGCTCTTAATACTCTGGCCCCTTGGGCTAGCCATGCGAACTCGCTCCTTAAAACTTAGCTTCTGACTGTGGACAACAGAGGCATGATTATTCCATTTCAAGCAATCTCTTCCACTCCACTGGGTAAATATTTTGTTGAAACTGTATATTATATTTCAGTAGTGTTTTCAGCGAATAGGAGCACAGCAATACATCCTCCCCTTATTGAAAATCTGAGCTTTAGTTAATCTCTCTGTTTGCATTTATTTGAACTCAATCTCACTAGACAGGTATGCACACCCTTCCTGGATTCCTCATAGAAAGGACTGAGATCAGGCACGGTACTTTGTACACAATTACACTGGAAACAACCAAGAACTGGTTCGGTGTTTGCCTTAGAAACAGATTTTAGCTTTAACCTCAACTTATGAGATTAAAAAAAGTTATTTTTTATTTGGGAGAATATCTCTTTGTAATTTCTAAGCATTTCTACAGGGATGACAGTTACATATACATATATATCTACATTTTGCATGCATTTCATATTGCAGGCAAGATTATGATATCCATAAATTCATGCACTCTCATAGCAGTTGGTAGTACTGCATACATAATATTAAACATACAACACTTAACACCCATTTCTTTTATGCTTGCATTCATTCTTGTGAGACAAAAACCACACAATGTAGAACAGCCCCAACATATAATGAATGTGATGACTGATTAACGGAATGAGATGTTATGTTCACTAACACAATTTCCTGCTATTAAACAGGTTATTGATTTGCTGTGGCAGCTACTGGTAAATTATATTTGTTCAGACATTCAGTTCTCAGATGCCAGCTAGGACTGAAATGCTGTGTGTTGATCAAGGAAGCATCAACAACAGCAACAAAATCCAAGGTGCATCTCCATGCTTTCCTAATCAAAAGATGTAGTGTGATGTGGTGGGGAGGGCAGGTTGGAATCAAAGAGACTTGAGGTCTGGAGTCCTCAGCTCTAACATAAAGATGAAAGCAGCAACGTTGCTAAGGGATTTTTGTGGGAATCAAATGAACTGTAGGAAGTGTTGGGTATCCATTTTGTTTGTGTTCTTGTTTCATTTCTAAACCACCCTTACTCACTAGAAAGTGACACTGTTATCCAGTTAGAGGCCCGGGACTCTTCAGGCTCTGAAGAAATGAATGGTAAAGGGTCTGAGGGTAGTAACTTGGAGCAGCCACTCCGAGATGCTGAGATCGCAGTCATGCTGCAGCCTTTGTGGGGCATGAAGGAGGCAGTGTTCTCATGGACACGGATTATCTGAGACGAAGTGGAGCCCTTGTTTTTTTCCACTTACCGCAATGTCCACTGTCCCCAGCTGCAGCATGCCAACAGCAAATGTGTTTAGTGGATATGTGTTTTGTAGCTAACAAGAAACAGTAACATTTATTTTTCCATGCCTAGTTGCTTAACAAATGATATTCTAAAAAGACACCACATTTTATGTGTTTACATGAAAACAAATCAAATAATGAACTGCGGTGATCAGAAAGTCCTGGTAACAATAAACAAGTTGACCATGCAGCTGACAGCCCCCTCTGAAATGCAGACAGAGCTAAGTCCAGCGTGACTAGCTGAAGGCACATGCAGAGAACAGGCCGGGCAGTTTTGTGATGGGGTCAGGTGGGTTCAAGAGTTCTTTAAAACAATCCCATCAGTCAAAGGCTTTCTCTGTACTTGACAAATGCATGATTAAATGATAGATCACATTTAACAACAGCAACAATAACATATAAAACTGCATCTTTTTATGCTTGGGTTAGGTTCTTCATGTCATCCCAAACCTTTAGATTATTTATACAGATCCTCAAAGGGATAGGGCCGAAAATGTCTACTCTTCTCAAGTTCGTTCTTTCTTTCTTTCTTTCTTTCTTTCTTTCTTTCTTTCTTTCTTTCTTTCTTTCTTTCTTTCTTTCTTTCTCTCTCTCTCTCTCTCTTTCTTTCTTTCTAAATAGTAAAAATTTTGTATCTCTTCAGTTTCAGCACATCTGTTCCATCATTTAAATTTATGATGATAGGGTTCAGGAACATATGCTCAACTCTACACCTTTTTTTTTTATGTTTTTTAAAATTTATTTCTGAGAGAGAGAGACAGCAAGAGCAGGGGAGGGTCAGAGAGAGAGGGAGACACAGAATCTGAAACAGACTCCATCCAGGCTCTGAGCTAGCTGTCAGCACAGAGCCCAACACAGGGCTCGAACCCACAAACTATGAGATCATGACCTGAGCCAAAGTAGGACGCTTAACCAACTGAGCCACCCAGGTGCCCCTCTACACCTTTATTTCGATTAATGAATGGCTCAAGTTTACATAGTTATCATTACAAGTGTTCTCACTATACTTTATCTAACTGATTATCTTTTCTGGGATTAATAGATGCTAATTACTACAGAAGGCTATTTAGTTAATTTCAAATTATTTTCTCAATCTTTAAAGATTTATCACTTTCTTATACCAACTAAATGAAGAGGAAACTGATAAAAATATCATAAAACCATTTAACATGAAATTTAGTTTCTCCTTTTTAAAAGTTTCAAAATCTGAAAAAGTAAAAAAATCTAAAATAAGCATCAGCATCACACCTGGCATGGTTTCTGTTCAGTTTTATTTATTTATTTTTTAATAGTTTATTGTCAAATTAGTTTCCATATAACACTCAGTGCTCATCCCCACAAGTGTCCTCCTCCATGCCCATCCTATCTACAGTTTTAAATATTTGAAAACAATTACTTCCATGAAAATAGTTTTTAAAAATTGCCCCTGTGAAACATTTTGATATCATCTCTAATAATTAATGGAAGGTGAAAATAATATGAGTCTCTGAATCTTAGTACTATTTAAAGCACTTAAAGTTGATATAAATGAGTTCTAGGTACCATTTCCCTTTTTGCCCTTCTGAACTGCATGAATATTTATTTACCAATGTCTATATTTAAAAAATCAAAATTATTTTAAAGTGAATTCAACATATTACATATGAAATTAGAAAAAAAGGATGTAATGTTTTCATTTTCTCTTTTGACATAATTGTATGAAAGTTAAGAATAAGATCTTAATCCAGAACTTTTTAACCAGGCAAAAATTTTGTTCTCCAAAGCAAAGAGCTGTTCTTACAAAAGCTCACTTTTGTTAGTTTTTCTACTTTTTTTCCCTTTGGAAATCAACAGAACATTTCGATTAAATGACTATTAACCTGATTAGATGAATGTTATTGAAAATGCACACTGATTAAAAATATAAACTCTTTGCTGGTCCATTGAAGTTTGCATTATTTTCCTGCTTTTTTGTCACATCTATAAACACATTTTTTTTGAGGAAGATTTATGAAACAATATTTTTAGGAAGACTTGTCAAAGATTATTCCCAGGAGACCAACAAGGCAGTCTTTCTCTGGAGAAAGTAACCAAAAGGACATTGTTGTCATGGATTGCGGCATCTTTTGAGTATGCAGCCCCAGCTGAGGACTATACAAGTAAAGCCTGCACAACTACCGGAATTCTCCCCTCTCTAGGAACCAGATGAACAAGTTACTCAAATGGCCCAACATGCAGGCTACTACCGGATGTTCCCTGCCAGGGAACTATGTGGCATTACTGTAACCCCACAGTAATCCTCTTAGACCTAGAATGCTATAGTTCTTGTTATCCTTAATTAGGGTTTTAGCCCTTCATGGGATAAGCAGTCTACAAATTCTCGCCTCAGGCACAATATGGCAACTGAGCCAAAACCATCCAGCGCGTGCGTCAGCTCAGCAGTTGTCCTACCACAAGGGGGCGCCAAGGGGCTGACTGCCAGTGCTGTGCGGGACCCTGCCTATTTGTCCCTGGGGTAGAATATCAAAGCAGGCAACAGGCAAAAAAGGAAAATTACAAGCGAGTTGAAAACCTCATTCAAGAAGTCCTTAGGAAGAGTGAGTCTCTGAGCAGAGCTCAGGTAAGATGGCGGTGTAACCTGGTCATGCACCTGAGGTTAGTTGGCATTCTCAAATTTCATGTCAATAGCCGGGATGCTGGGTACCTCTGCTTCCGTGAGGTGTACATTCTGAAGAGCTTCTGCTTACTACTACAGAACTTACTAGGAGTGAGGGAAATAGAGCAGCACATTACTAAGCATTTCACCACCATGAAAGTGCTCAGGGATTTCTTTTTATTTTTAGAACAACAAAGCCATTGGCTTTATTGTTTGTTTTTCAAATATAAGCATACAAACTAAGCAGTAAGTATTATGGAGCTTAATCATGCTGCTGGAAATATAACCAGTGCTGTTAATGGTTAGGTTGAAATAACTGGATGTGAAACAGGGCATTACAAACGATGGTCGTATCTGTGTTAGCATCTGATTCATATGAAAATTAAGAATATAAATATTTTAGAATATAGCAACCCTTGTAATAAATAGCAATGCAACAGCATAGAAATTAGGGACAAAATATTTAAGAACTTAAGAAAGAACAAATATTCATAGGAATCAATGAAGTTGATACCATTAATTGCTTTGAAATATTAAAAAAAGTTCTTGATTTGTATAAGAGACCTGCAGTTACAGTTAAAATTGGTAAATAAGTGTCAGAATACATGCTCAGAAAAAGTCAGAAGATTCTAGGTCACTAGCTTGTTAAAAAAAAAGTTTCTTACTGTAAGTCCTATGATGTGTTTTTAAAAGACTAAATCATTTTTCTCTATCAATAAATGAGAACAGAAGGAGAGACCATTTTCAAAAGATTATTTATGAAACAATCTAACATTTGCCCATAAGGACATAAGTTGATTATGCTGAAAAAAGAAGTTTGTCTTACTTAGTTTAACAACACATGCAGATCATTCATTGCACACAGAAGAAAAAATGTAAATAATGGAAAATAAATGCAGAAGAAATATAAGAACACACAGTCTTTTCTGTCAGCATTCTAGAGTTCTCTCCTAAGAACCATACATCTCAGAACCTTATGAAGCCAACCACGTAGGAGCTATTTGGACAGAGCACTCAGTGGATCACAGTACAAGATGGTAACATAATAAAAGAATATCATTTATGCTTTTAACTTTTAAGACCTGCATCCTTGTAACAGTCTCACAAGAACCTGTTAAAGCAACTTTAGATAGTTTACTAAGAAGTCTGACACGATTCTATTTAAAGTCTATGAACTGTGATCAAGGCAGCTTAACTATGGAGCAGGCACATAGCCAACAATTGTTGACTAAGGAGACAGGGTAACAGAGGCAGTGAAATTTACAGATCATCCCTAAACCTCTACTGGCATGATCTATTGTCGTAGCAATGTCGTAGCAATAAAAACCTAGTAGGCAGGAAGAAGTAAGCGCCTTTTTGTGGCAGTGTGCACTCAATGGCTAATTGACTTCCTTGTCCAGGAGGAAAGGAGGAGGACATAAAACCTCAAGGTGAGAATACTGGATTCATCTGGTTAGATGGGTTTACAGGCAAATCTATTTTCTGACGGTGACAATCTGTACTAAAACGGAAAACTACCCAGTTTAAAAAATGAGTTGGAAAAATTCCTTAATGGGATGATTAATTGCAATAAAATGAATAAACATATTCACCACATATGAGATTTGAATTGTTTTAGTGGGAAGACAGAGGACAACAAAAGAATAATTAAATGATGCTAAACAGCTTTCATTTATGGTCTAAGTAAATGAAGAACAGAGCAGCCTCCATTGACACTAAGAGTACTCTGTACCTGACCCTGTACCAGTCAAAGGGACATGATTTTAACTGTTGTTCAGCTGAGCTCTTCTTGAGACTGGGGGTTTGTATTCTAAAGAAAAATTTTGGACCTGTCACAAACAATGCAAAAGCATCGTGGAACTGGATGTTTTTCCCTAGCTGAAGGCATCGTAGATAAATTTTGTCTAAACATACCCTAACTTTTGTGTAGAAAGTCAAAATCTCTCACAAGAATATCCTAAAGCAGGGAACCTCGTTAACTATGGGGGTATATGAATGTGTGTGATGCCTCACTACATCTTGCAGAGAGAAAAGCTTCTCTGTGTTTGGCCTGGTCATTCAGAGGTAACAAATGTCAGGCACCTGGAGAGAGTTATTGGCTACTGGACTAAACTTATCTACACTTGAATTACTCCCAGTTCTTAGCACAATGAAAAACCCTAAGGAAAGATTTAGGTGATTCTAGGCTCTGAGATATCTGGAAGATAACAGAGTGGCCTGAAATTTCTCTCTTCTACTTCTCTGAATCACCATCAATAACACTGTGGCCCCAAACACAGTGAAGGACTTTGTACTTGGGTGGTGTTGATCAATCCATTTGAAACTTGGACAAGGATTATTATTAGTCTAAACCCAGATCTGCTCTCTTCCAAGAAACAATCTGTATTCTAAATGTATTTTCTTTCGTTCGGATTTTGCTTGGGTGAGGGCAAATTTGTTTTTCTTAAGAAGGCACTGTTGCTGTTGTTAATACAATAGTCTTTTTGCATTAATTATGCAGTATTGTAAATTCCATTGCCTACGGAACACAACAAGGTGAAAGCTAAAGTCATGTTACACTGGGAGCTTCAGCTTGTTTCCTTCAGATTGAAATGTTTTAATTTTTTAATTTTCTCTCTTTTTATGTATTTCTTCTTTCTCATTTTTGTTAGCGTTTTTCTTTATACACTACTTGAGGTCAGGAACATTTTATTACTCCATCCAAGAATTATATACTGAGCACATTCTCTGTTCTCTGTCATAGCTTTACACAGGGTAATGGGATCCATAATTGGGGGGTAGGAGATCTAAGTGTATGAAGTACGAAGTATGCAGTAAGGCATGCATGCTAAACAGTAATAGAGGACATATTTCACTGTGCTTTTCCAAATGTCCACTACAGTGAGAAGCAAGAAATCTCTGTGTAACATGGCTCAGTGTTTCTGGATATGTTCAAACCTAAAGGTGAGTTATTGCTGACATCCTCAGTCATGATTATGTACAACAAATTTTAACGTTTTAGGTAGATGCGAACGAACATCATGAAATGTAAAAAAATTTGGTTGATGTCTTTTTGAATCATGACAGCGGACTGGGAAGTTCCTTTTTGGAGTGAGGAGCTGAAGCTCAACAGTTACACTTTAATTTTGTCTTTACTTTCTGCCTCCGTGGTAACATTGGGAAAAAGTGCAAAATCCTGTATCAGCCCCAGGGGACCCTTCCCTCAAGACTGCCATAAAGGGTCACACTTTTGTAAGCATTTCCACACAACTCACAAATTTCCCTTTTAGGCATCAATAGCTCTGTCCTGGAGGATGAAACCAAGACAGGTGACCTTACTCTCACGCAGCTGTGGAGTTTTTGCAGAATCTTGGAGTTTCTGCCTTTAGGATTTGGAGATAAATTACCCTTTGCAAGTGGATATCTCCGAAAACAAGGGAAGCTTTTCAGATATCATCAAATAGACTAAAAGAGCTTTTAATGGCAATGATTCATTTTGTGTAAAATCTTCACGACAGAAGGATGGTGGGGTTTGTATAGAGTGTAGACAAAAGAGGACTAAAGGGTCAGAACTGGTCAGCCTGACTCTTCTGGAGTCTATACAAAGAATGTTCTGAGTCTATTGACCAGAACCGCTGTTTGAGCAGAAATATCTCTAAAGTGGAGAAGACCAAATCTTGGGGCTACTAAAACTTTCTGGAACTATCACCCAGGAATATCCAATGACCTCCGCTTTAACTCCTTGTCTACCAAGGAAGAGAAGGGTGTTTACTGCCACCCTGGTGTAGGTTTACTGCAAAGGAGTGTTGTGGATCCTACCACATCTGTCTCCCATGATGAGTGCATTTATGTTTTGGCTTGTGAATCTTTTTAGGTGTTAATTAACATAATGCAGAATTGGATGACCCAGAGTCGTATCACCCCAAGTGAACTTTCGAAACTAGTTTCAGTATTGCATACATGTATTATAATTAATGTCATTAGTAGGACAGTACAAAAGTAAAGGAATGATCTCTGGACTCCCATTGGCCTCCACCGAGGGGCCAATTCTGCGCAGGGTGTTGGGGGAGATGCCTGTGTTCCCCTAATACTGAAACAAATAGCAGTGATAGGAAAAAGTGTTTTCTTCTCTGCTTCCAGGCACCTGGGTTTCTCTGCTGGTTCCGCTCCGCCACTCCTCACGCCATCACTGCCGAGATCCACCTGGCTCTGTCCTTGGAAGCTTTGCTCCCTTTTTCAGACCCTTCCTGGCACTTACTAACACAGAATAAAGTGTTCTCTTTCACCTCCTCTTCCCCTTGTGTCTAACTCTCTGCTCTTTAATCTGGTAAAGCATTTCCTTCAAAAGCATGAAAGAATGACCATAAATTACTTGAAGTTTCTGGGAGGATTATCTTCTTCTTAAAGGATGTAGGCGAGGGTGGGGGAGCTCTTCTCCTCAAGCATTTCACCCGACTCAGCCTCAGTGCTTAATGAGCCAGAGATGTCACAGAAAGATTGTTCCTACCTCCTATACACAGTGTTCCTTTTGCCAAAAACACCCAATTTCTTATTCTAAAAGAAGGACCCTGATGAAGGGGAATATATCTTACACTGCTTCCTGGAATTTGAATACTTGGGTAAGACTTCTCTCTGAGAAAATGGTAGCACGAAATAACCAAAAGCCATAGTTATTATGTTTCCCCAAGAATGTTCTATGCCCTGCTGATTGTAGAAAGCAGTGAGTGACTTAGGGAGACACTTATGCTTCCAAGGGAAAAAAAGAATCGGTGAAATAGCAACCTTTGCAGGCAATATTGTGAAAGGTCACTTGTAATCACTTTGTATTTGTTGATCAATTTTACTCACATGAGACACGTTTAAAATATCTGTTAGGCATCAGATTTGTAAACAAACATGTAGCAGAAGAGAAATCACAAACCTGCTTGATGTTTCCCCTTGTTCTTTCCTTCAGGTGCGTGCAGGCAGAAGAGAAATGATGATAAACTGGTGAATACATTTATATCACTTGATAATGGCCAAGTTGGAGATTGGGGAATAAAGTTACCTTGAGTATTTCTTTTCAAGCAAGATCCATAGAAGCAATAGTCTTTATAATAAGTGTACCCAAGTGTTAAACATCCTTTTTTTGTGCCACAGACCTGAGCTGGCATGTTTACTTAGCAAGACCAATAGTGCCCACATGTGACCCAAAACTACAGACCTCTTTATTAGCTAAAGTTATCCATCCACAGTTAAGAAACAGAGGTTCTGATCTAAATGGCATTGGCAAAGACTCTTAGAATGGTGCTGGTAACACTGTAGCTCTAGTCCTGTGCTTCAGGCAGACTTTTGAGTTCCTAAATCTGGATTCATTAATAGGTGACTGTGGCCTTGTACTTCAATCACTTATTGAGGAAGATTTTGTTTTCATATTGTATACCGAAGGAATTCTCTTGGAGTAAATTGGGCACATAGGAAGTTAGTCGATCACAACTCTCCTAGCCTACTGTTGGATGGCATTTTTAATAATCTATCTTAGCAAATTCAGGTCTGTGCAACATGGTGTAGGGGCCCTACTCTTTTGAATGAGCTGTGTGTCCTTGGGCAAGCATCTTACTTTCTTGTAGGTCCTGGTTTACTTATGAGTACATTGAAGGCGTTAGATTAGATAATGTCTAAATTCTGACTTTGTAAGGTATCATATGGCATCCTTGGAGCTTGATAATTCCCCATAGCTTCATAAAATATCAGACGCATTCCCGAAAAGAGCATATTTACCTGTGTTATATACACTTTACATAGCCTTCTTTTTCTTTGAGAAGAAAATCAAGAAAAAATATGTTCCCGCTGTAAATCCTTCTGTTATTAAAACGGAACTTTGAAGTAGCAACTGCTATGACCTTGAAAACGTATGTGAAACCAGTCAGACCAGAAAGGAGGGAGTCAGAAACTGCTGGGTGTATCCTCGGCATGTTTGGATGAGTGTGGCATGCCCCTCCCTCTCCTGAACATTTGTCACATCCCTCTTCCATCCTACTCCCTGAAATGAGGGTGAGAAGCCAAAGCATCTCATTTTATCTCTAAAACTGCTGGGAAGAAGAGCTTGAGTTCGTGTTTTTTAATGATAACAATATCATTGATGATGATGCTATTGATAGTATGATCTCTCTCCCCTGACCATCTGTTTAAAACTGCAGTCTCTGATGTCCCCTAAATTCTTTCCCTACTTTACTTTTCTTCTTAGCACTATTGCCATCTAATCTATTCCATGTTTTATTTGTTTGTTTTCTCTTCCCAGTGTCCCTTGAATATATATTCCCTGTAGCCTGAGATTCTAATCCGTTTGTTTGTTTGTTTTCTTTCACTGCTCTATTTCTAGTGCCTGGAACAGTGCCTTGCAAAATAAGAGGTGCTCAATGAATAGTTATTTAATGAATGCATGAATGAATGAATGAATGAATCATTTCTTCCTTCAGAAGTTCTTAAACTCTGAATGTTATAAGAAATATACTATGTAAATAAAAAGCTTCAGTCTGTTTCTCACATCACTCTGCACTCAGTAAGCCAGTTAATTATAAATGTGAAAATATCCCTCTGAGTTATTATAAATTACTCTCTTCACAGATCTACAAACTTGAATAAAGCCGGTTTGCTTTCTAAAGCAAAGGTTCTGAACTTGGCTTCAGGGAGTCTGTGAATACACTAAAATGGTAGGCAAAGTTTTGATTTTTTGTGCATTGTTGAATATTTTTTGTGGGAAAAAAACATAATTATGATCATGTTCTCAATGCTTTAACAAAAACAACAATGATAAAGATTAAGAACCACAGAATTTGGAGCAATAATGTGTCACTAAAGGGAGAGATGTTAGGACATCCAGGTTCCCATGAACTTCGCCAGTGACTGTTGTGTCATTCTGGGCAAGTACTTGTTATTCAATAAATGGGGCTGAGATTCAGAGGTTAATGGTGGGGAGGGTGTAGGGTGAGGATTATGAGGGGGATGGTGACAGCCAGAGTAGAACAGGATGAATACAAGTGTTTGCATAAATTCTCCTCTACACTCCCTGCCCCATTTAAAATGGAAGGTATCAGAGGAAAAAGAAAAATTATGTCAGCAAAATAATAGTTTATGCACTGGGAGAATTTGACTCATTATTAATTTTTTTCTAAGCTTCAGCATGATCTTAATCCAAAAACTTCAGGAAGTAGAAAGCCAAATTATCACATGATAAGAGACCACTCTCTGCTGTCACTTGAAAACCTTATTTTGTTTTTTTATACTAGCCTTACTCTTACACATTCACCTAGAAACCTTCATGAGTACAAGAAATGCAATTTCTATACAATTCCCATTTCTGATTCATACCCTCAAGGAATAGATAGTATGGGTTATGTCCCTTTTTGTTTTTAATACCACAACTTTGAAAGAGTCTCATACTCAATAAAAGAAATTCAGCTAAATCTTAAGATCTACATGAAAGGACAATTCTCATCCATGCATTCACTCAACAGTATCCACACGTCTATCCTTGCTAAGGTTCTATCCCTTCTAAAGCCTGGGGTCCTATGGAAGGTTTTGACTCCAACTTCTAAGAGACATGTCCTATCAGAGCTTAGATGTTATCTAGCTCACCTTTAGTCCTTCACTTGGTGGATGGGAAAACTGAAGCCCAAGGAAGATTAGGGAAGCAATGTAACAGATCCTGACAGTAACAGATCTACAGCTTGTTGACAGCGTGCACTCTGAAGCATCACAAACCTCCTTCGACACTGAAATTCCAGGCAACAAGTCATGGAGTTTTCCCCAGCTGATTCCTCTTCCACGTCAAGTAAGAAAGAGGTTTTTCTGACTGAATCACAATAGTTAGACCTATTGGACCCGTTTAAGCCACTAGGATCAAGGTTTTGTTGGACTATGAAGGGAAACAGCAAGTGCTCAAAAATACTAAGTCAGATAAGCACTTTGATAACTTTTGAACAATGTGGACTGTTGTAATCAAGCTGGGTGACACACAGAAAGCCTTTCCTTTGACTTCGTTGCTTTGCTTGTTTCACTGATTTCTTTAATTAGAAGGTGATTATGATTTACTATGTTCTGCTAGTTGAACTGGAGTCTAGGATTTCAGGAGTAAGGTTTTTTGTTTTTTGTTTTTTAATTAAAGATCATTGTGGTAGCCATTAGTGCTGTTCACAAGTTTTCTGGTTCTCCTCTCTATTTTAGGCACAAGGTAAGATTGCACTTTCCCATTCCCTTTGAGTTGAGGAATGGCCAGGCGATTTGTTTTGACCAACAAATGTGAATGGAAGCCATATTACTTCCAGATTTTGAATGTATATTTCAAATTTTAATCTGATTGGTACCATGGCCTCACTGTACATTATAATCCTATTAGGACTCCAGCTCTTCTTTTGCTACTGATAGTAGTTTGATCAGCAAGTGAAAGCTCAAGAACCATCCCGCCAGGGGATCCAGATGAAAAAGGACTTCGTGCAAAGACACATTGCTCTCAAAGGGCCCCCTGCTTGGGGTCAGGTATTGCATGGAGTTTAAACAGTCATTGTTTTTCAGGAACCATGGTGCTTACCTTTAGAATTCTGGTAGGTTTTATGAAATGATTTATTAGAAATTAAGCATGTAATTGTAGAAATAAATCTCTATAAAAGTTTAGATTCTTTTAATCTTTAAGTTCAGTCTGTGAATGGTGAGGAATGATCCTGAGTCCATTTAGCTTTATGCCCGAGTTGCTACTGAACAGGGCTGAATCTCTCAAAGAGCAACAGAGAATAAGACAAGCCAAAAGTCAACACGTGTGTGTGCATGTGCATGTGCGCATGTGTGTGCGTGCATGTGTATGATTTATTTTGCAAACTTGAGGAGGCTTGATGACAGCACCAGCTGTCACACTGATACCTACTTGGTGGGGCTGCAGGTGTGCAAGGCCTTCAAGTGTGGCTTCCAGGTTGCAATGGAAACAGATTTCTCATCAGCTGCATAACTACGCCAAACGCACTGCATGTAAGGATGTAAAAAACAAAAACAAAAGAGAAGAGAAAACAGAATAAAATGAAAAGGGAGATTATTAAGTTAATATATCTTAAGAATCTTTTCCTTGTCCTACTTGGCCCTGATAAATGCCCAGAGGGTGAAAAAGACTACTTTGGCATCTTCTGCCACATTAGTAGAATTGTTTGTCCAAATAATTCACACCAAAGAATAAGAGTACCATGGGGTGCCTGGGTGGCTCAGTTGATTAAGTTTCTGACTCTTGATTTCAGCTGAGGTCATGACCTTGCTGTTCATGGGATCAAGTCCCCGAGTCAGGCTCTGTGCTGACAGTGTGGAGCCTGCTTGGGATTCTCTGTCTCCCTCTCTCTCTGCACCTCCCCCACTTGTGTGCATGCATGTGCATGCTCTCTCAAAAAAAAAAGAATAAATAAACATTTAGAAAAAAGAAAGAGCCAACAATTACTTAACAAAATTGTTTCAGAAGTTAAAAAAAAAAAAAAAAAAAAAAAAAAAAAAAAAAAAAAGAATAAAAGTAAAACATGAAGCAATTTTTGAATTGGCCAGGAAAAGATATTTCTTATTTCATGTAAGTTATCTGAACATGAACATGCCTTCTGGGAACCAACTGTACATCTTTAATCACTATTTGGTAAGATAGTGGCAAAGGACTACTGAAAACACACAATGAAACTAGTAAACTAAGTAGTAAATTAATGACCACCAAAGTCATTAATGTACATGAATTAGTGTAATTCCATGATGAACTGTGTAATATTCCTAATGCTAAAAATGGAGAGAGTCGTAACAAAAAGTAGGGCTAAAACAAGATGGGGAAATGTATTCTCTAAAATATGGTTGGAAAGTTAAAAATTAATGTCACTATTGGGGCACCTGGGTGGCTCAGTTGGTTAAGTGACTTTGGCTCAGGTCATAATCTCATGGTTTGTGAGTCTGAGCCCCATGATGGGCTCTGTGTTGACACACAGAGCCCGGAGCCCACTTTGGATTCTGTGTCTCCCTCTCTCTCCGCCCCTCCCCGGCTTGTGCTCTGTCTCTCTCTCTCAAGAATAAACATTAAAAGGGGCGCCTGGGTGGCTTAGTCGGTTAAGCGTCAGACTTTCGCTTAGGTCATGATCTCGCGGTTTGTGGGTTTGGGCCCCACGTCGGGCTCTGTGCTGACAGCCAGCTCAGAGCCTGGAGCCTGTTTCAGTCTGTGACTCCCTCTCTCTCTGACCCTCCCCTGCTCATGCTGTCTCTCTCTCTCTCCTAGAAATAAATAAAACATTAAAAAAAAAAAGAATAAACATTAAAAAAAATTTAATGTCACAGCCTAAGAATATGTTTATAGCTTTTTGACGTAAAGCATAAGCTGTCTCTCTATATAATTATACCTGATATATATAACACAATGTATTTTCACCTAGTCTTTACATTCAGAGTGTGGATTAAGACTCTTATTTTGTAGAAGAGAAAGTAAAGGCTCAGGTAAATTAAGAGGTTGGTAGAGTTGAGAAAGTATCTCAGATTGCCTGGCTCTTGGTCTCAGAATCCCTCTATTGCCCTTTGCTTACTAACTTGATGACTATTGCTGCAAATTTTTCCCTGTAAAATGTCCATTTGAGAGATTGCCTGAACTTACTTTCTGTATAGATTTTAGTGAATTTTTTCCTTTGTAATAAGTCTGCAAACATTTATTTAAAAATTGTTTTTAAAGTTTATTGATGTTGAGAGAGAGAGAGAGAGAGACAGAGAGAGGGAGAGACAGAGAGAGAGAGTACAAGCAGGGGAAGGGCAAAGAGAGAGAGAGGGAGAGAAAGAACCCAAGAGGCTCTGCACTGACTGTGCAGAGCTCAATGCGAGGCTCGAGCTCATGAACCATGAGATCATGACCTGAGCTGAAACCAACAATTGGATGCTTAACTGACTGAGCCACCAGGTGTCCCAGTCTGCAAACATTTCTAATGACCAAGTGTTTACTCCAATATCCCAAGAGAAATTTTTTTTTATTACAATTCATAAATCAAAGCATTCTACTTTATGTGGCAGATTCATTTAAATGGGTCATATCCCTGCCAAATAACTATCATTCATGATTTTGAAACTTATAAGGAAGAGAA
This sequence comes from Crocuta crocuta, assembly GCF_008692635.1. Taxonomy (NCBI): domain Eukaryota; kingdom Metazoa; phylum Chordata; class Mammalia; order Carnivora; family Hyaenidae; genus Crocuta; species Crocuta crocuta. The sequence goes on from NW_027527569.1 coordinate 4,277,879, forward strand.
CAGTGATCAATGGTCATTGATCACTTGATCAATGATCAAAACTTACAATGAAGAGAATATCATTAAATAAATGTACACAGAACAAAAAAGTTAAAAATTGACCTAATAATTTTGGGAACCTGTTTGGTGGTATCTATTAAAGCTGAATGTATATACACCCTATGATACAGCTACCTACTCCTACATATATACTCAGTAGGTATGTTTATATGCGTTCATCAAAAGATATGTACTATAGTGTTCAAAACTGCACTGCTTTCTTAATAAACTGAAGCTGGAAATGCTCAACCTCCTACTCACAGTAGAATAAAGAGGTAAGTTGTGGTACATTAACTTAGTGGAATAGTACACTATTACAATAGTAATAGCACACTGGGACTATGCTTGATGATAGACAATCTTCATACGAATAATGCTGAGTGAGAGAAACAAGACACAGAAGAGTACATGTGTAATTCCATTTCCATAAAGTACAAGCAACAGGGAAAACAAAGCTATGCTGTTAGAAGACTAGCACAGTGGTTACCCGTGAGGGACAGTAATTGAGAAAAGGTGTATAGGAGTTACTGGTTAGGTTCTGTTTCTTTATCTGGGTACTCTTTACACAGGAGTGCTCAGTTCTCTTTAGATATGTGCTGTATTCTGTATGCACATTATACTTCAATAAAATGTTCAAGAAGTGATATAAAAAAGTAGAAAAAATATACAGGAAGACCTGAGGGTATTTTTAAAAAAATATTATTAAGGAAGGTTTAAATAATTGAAGCAGGGTTTCCTTGCCTGGAGTCTTGCTCACATGGCTCATGTTGATTTATCCTACAAATCTGTGAAAAATTCTGCTAAGTATCTTGGTATCTTAAAGAGAGTAAAACAATTATCGTTTCACCTTGAAATGGTAGTTTTTGCAAATATTGTGCAAATATAATTTACAGAGTGACCTAGAGTAATCAATGAAAACACATGGATTTATTATTGCAGCTCCTTTTTTTTTGGGTTTATTTATTTATTTTGGGGGGGGAGGCGGGNGGCAGACAGAGAGGGAGAAAGAGAGTATCCCAAGCAGGCTCCACGCTGTCAGCACAGAGCCCCATGAGGGACTTGATCTGACGACTGTGAGATCATGACTCTGAGATCATGACCTGAGCTGAAATCAAGATTCAGACACTTATCTGATGGAGCCACTCAGGCACCCTTATTATTGCAGCTTCTCTATGTAGTGAGGCTCAGAGAACTTCCAATGCTTTGATAGCATAGATGGCTGGTTTCATGTAACAATTTTCATAGAAGGCATCATATATATTGAATTCAGATGCTTTGAAGCATGACCTATGTACAACTAGAAGCACACAGCAAGTCTGTGCATTATTAGATACCAGTGAAAAAAATCCCAAACAGTACAACAAAAAATGGGACCAAGATATTAACTGCCAATGTTACAAGGAACTGGGGCAAGAGAAGCCTCTTTTAGAAAATTGAAAATTTTCTTAAAAACGAGACCTGGTTTCTTGCTCTTTTTCTATCAAATTGATCTCAGTAGCTAATCTCCTCTTCCTTTCATTACTCTTCTCCTAGAAATGTCTTTTAAGTGGGAGGTACAGAGGAGCAAGTGGCATCTATATTGGAGCTGATCTTAGTTAACAATCAAGATGGACGTGGAAACTGTAACTCTATTAGTCTTATACTCTTAAAAACTTTGTCCTGTCTGTAGCTTGCTCTCTCTCCTTCTCTCTCTCTCTCTCTCAGCTAATTGCTTCAAGTACCTGAACCTCAAAGGCCATAACCATATGATCAAGTAGCTGATGTTTCTATATTTAAAGCCAAAATCACATAGTAGTTGGCATGAGAAAAATAATGCCCCAGAGGGATATAATGTACATGACATATAATCCAAAGGATAAATCAACAAAAAACAAAATGAAAGTCAAATTTACCACTTATCAGGTGACCCTGGTGCTTTAGGCAGCCAAACAATTTCAAACTTTGGTGATAACTGTAACTACGATATCGGTATAATTAAGTTTTTAGGGAGTATTTAGTTTGTATTGTCTGGAGTATTACACCTATGGCACTTGACCCTTTCTGGAAATTTTAGTTTCAGGTTACCTTCCAAAGGTATAATTGACATGGAACTAAATATTTCCAAGGTACAGAATTTAAGAAGTCAGAGAACTAAAAGATTAAGGATGAAACCATGCAATCCCTTTCTCTACCTTGCTTCTCATTAATTAAAAAAAAATTATTTATTAATTTTGAGAGAGAGAGAGAGAGAGAGAGAGAGAGAGAGTGTGTGTGTGTGTGTGTGTGTGTGTGCATGAGCAGGGGAGGGGCAGAGTGAGAGAGAGGGAGGGAAAGAGAGAATCTCAAGCAGCCTCCATGCTGTCAGCACAGAGCCCAATGTGGGGCTCCATCTCGAGAACCATGAGATCATGACCTGAGCCAAAGTCAGATGTTTAACAAACTGAGCCATCCAGGTGCCCCCGTTACAAGGTCTTTTAATTTTAAGGTTACTAATGAGAAAGCCAATGCAATTTTAACTCTTGATCCTCTGGATACATGCTGCCCAGAAGGTTTAAAGATCTCCTTTCGTGCAAGTGTTCTTTTGTTTGCAGTGCTGGGCACTTGGTAGCCCTTCTACTGTGACCACTCAGTTCTGGAGAAACACAATGTAAAATTATTTTGATAAAATCCTCCCCTTAATTTCCCTGTACTCTTTTTGAGGCACTCCTGTTGGTTGGATATTTGATCTCCCGATAAGGTCATCCACCTTTCCACCTTTCCTATTTTTTGGTCTTATTTTCTCTCTCTGTCTTTTCTTTCTATTTTCTGGAAAGTTTTCAGAACTTT